>NW_010564512.1:1399-6547 GCF_000687285.1 Phaethon lepturus | reverse complement strand
CTGGCTCTGCCCGCGCCGCGCCCGGCCGAACCGTTTCGCAGAAAGGGCTGGGTTGGGTTTGCGCTGATGCGAAGTAAAAGATCTGGGCCACGCGCTTTCTGCTCTGCGGGCAGAGCGGGATGGAGCAGCCTTGGGGAGAGAGGCCGACGCGCGCAGAAAGGGGAGGATGGAGCCCGCGATGAGGGGGAGGATGCAGCGAGGCTTCGCGAGACGGCGAAGAGGCAGGACAGACCCAGAACCCCGTCCCTAGGGCTGCAAAACGAGCAGCCCGGTGCTAATCCCCAAAGTCAGCCTCGTGCGAGCAGGGAACGAGCTCGTGGCCATGTTGCCACACTATCTCCCGATTTGTCCGGCCATCTTCTCTACAGCAATCGTTACCCTATCTGAGGCCCGGGAATGGGGACATACTTAACCATGCACTTAAATTCAAGCATGCACTTACAGTCTGTTTTCCTCAGTGGATCTGAAGGATGTGCGCAAGGGTCAGCACGTGATTAGCTGCTTTCAGCAAAGGTCAGTTCTCTGAACCCAGGCCTGCTCAGGGCCCCTTCTCCCAAAGCCGGGGAGGGCACCCAGGTGTCCCCAAGCTGTTACATCCCCTCCTGCACATTCAGACAAAGCCCACTGGGGACGACCGTCCTCCCGAACGCCGACACCAGGCGCCGAGCAGTCGTCACGCTTCCCGCAGCAGGTTGGCGTCGTGCCGGTCAGACACCGAGCGGAGCAGGCGCCTGCCCAAAGCCCCCAGCTCCGCAGCCCGGGAAGGTCTTGGTCTAATTTTGGAAGCCATCAGGATGGTGAAGACTGGGATGATCTCCCTCAGCTCACGGCCGGACTGAACCTCTCGCGTGCTATGCGCGCTCCTGCTCAGTCCCACAAGTGGGACAGACACAACCATCTGAGAGTCACTTCACCCCGAGACCTGGAGCCTGAACTCAACCTTTGGGGCACCAAAAACAAAGTCTTCAGAGCCCCCATGTCCTGGCCACACGGCCTGTGCTGCCTTCCTACACCTCGTAGGGATCAAGACCTTGCCTGTTCCTCAAGGTCAGGGGAGAGGCTCACCCCCGTATCAGCCCCGCATCGCGCCTCCCGCGCCGGCACTGACCCACCGGCAGAGTTCACAGCCCGCGTACCCCACGCATCACCCCATTCCTTTTCTGCTCACAATAACATTCAAGACACCAGCACAGAGTCCCTGTGGATCTGTTTCAAGTTGCATTATCAGCACATTTGGCATTTTCATCATGCTTAGGACACGGTCCCCTACAAAAGGCCAATTTATCTTGAAAGCAAACCCCTGCCTTAGAGGCTGCAGTTTCCAGCAGGCAGCGGTTGTGCCAACGCAGCCTTTGGGCAGGGCGGAGGACTGCTAAACCCAACAGCATCACCAACATCCTACGCTCAGGCACACGGCTGGGGAACAGCAGCCCCAGCTCCACCAATAATCCAAATTTCCCAGCACCTGAACTGGTTATTTTCACCATACCAGAGCAGTTCTTGAATAATAACTATTACTTAAGATTAATTAAATGATGTTTCCACAGTGTGTTGAGGAATTAAAACGAAGAGGAGGGTGAAAGAGGGGGCAAATCAACCAAAAAAGAAGTGCTACCTAAGCCTAGAGGATCAACACCATGCAGGAAGATAAGAGCAGGTTTTTAGAGTAATTACAATATCAGAATTTATGGATTAGGCCAAGAGGGTCACCCCAAGCACTGGCTGCAGCTGGGGCTATCTGCAGCCAGCCTCACTTGCACTGGATGAAGCAGGAAAACTCCTTCTCTGATCCCAGCACAACCCATCCCAGCTGAGCATCAGTCACTCCTCTGTAATCTGTTTTGCAGCATGACAAACTCCCAAAACATCAAAACTCTGCCTTCCCCCCCACCCCCTCTTCCAAATCAAGTAGATACTTGCCAGCCAGCCAGCCCAGGCCCATACTTCTAGTATTTCAAGGACTCTTCCAGCCCTCTTTTTTGCCGCACACAAGCATGTTCATATCTACACTAGATATATAAACCTTACACATCACCATCCAGCTATAACCCAGTGTTGGCAAATATCACAGCACCATCACAAGGTGTTGTGAAACCTTTTGACTTCCACAAAGCCCCTGATCCCAGAGCCATGAAGTTATGGATGAAAAAAAAAAAAAAAAAAGGAAAAAACCAAGCCTCTTCTTTCATTAAAAAGGAAAATTCACAGCCTTCATGGTTAGAGGCAGAGCTGAAAAGATGGGTTCTGAAAATATGGCTCCTAGCCACACAGAAACTGTAAAGTACAGAGAAATCAAGATTTTTCACACAAGTTTTACACCAGACTTTTGATCTGGGGGCAACAACTGGCATCACAATCACTTCCCTTATTTTCTTACACTTGAGCACACAAAAAGAATAATTCCCAACAGAGCAGCACTCACAACCAGGACCACTCCTCCAGACAGAGTCAGCTCTAGCAAAAATCTGGATATCCATGGAGAAGCCTAAGCAGGAGCTGATCCCATCTAACAACCAGCCATGATCCCACTAACAAGGAGCCCCGTAGCCCACAGAGATCAGGCACCCAGCAAACCCCTTGACCAAGCAAGAACCCCCGCTGCAGCCCTACCCATGGCTCTCAAAAAGCCCCACATCCTCACCTCTTTGGCTCAGAAGCTCACTGGCAGCCACCACCATGTCTGCTGGATCACCATATAGCTTCACCATCAAGGTTTTAATTGAAAACCCTCTAGAGGCAGCGCTGCACCAGCTGTGGTCACTCAGGATGGTCTCACACCGTTAGCCTTCCCAGGGAACCGCTTTGCAAAAGGGAGGTAAAGGGGTATGCCAGCTCCCCCCTGGAGTCTCAGAGCTGCCCAGCCCCGGGCCTGAGAGCAGCTCTCCAGTTCTGGCAGGCTGATGCCCCAGGCTGGACTCCATGAGGCTGTTCTCCTTCCTTACAAAGACGCAAGGAGCATCTTCCGCACTGGTCCAGCTGCCTGCAGCCCTGAAGTGCTGCTCTAGCAAAGGAAAGTGCAGCTAGATGAGCTTCTAATAAATATCATCGGACTCATCACAGTCAATGTGTCCTTGTTGGTCTTCCCAATGCAGTGTCCAAGAAAGAGAGGGGCTTTGGGCTTTCACGCCTCACAGTGTTGTCTCCATCAGGGTCACATCCACCAGCCGGCACCCCACAGCACTCCCTTTCCCAGGCTTTGGAGCAAGTCAGCCCACCCCATCCGCTTCTCCCGGGGTCTGTGCAGCCCTCTCTGCCTCTGCACCCCATCTCCAGCCTCCTGCCCAAGACGTGGAAAACCCAGAGCCGTTTCAGAGGTGCGTGCTGTCAGCGGGGTGAGGAGCCAAGCACTCGGGCAATGCAGAAAACCCCAAAACCTGCCTTGGCCCAAACTCCTAAAGATGCTCCTAAATTGGCACTGCCTGGCGGTGGCGGGGCGGGCTCCCCTCGCACAGTCCCGTCCCAAATTCATCCGGCCTCTTCGCCAGCTCCAGCCTCTTGAAATTCTGCACACTAATAAAATCCTAACTAATTTACATCCAAGATGGGGAGTGAGTGGCAGCTGTTGCTATAGAAACCCTCTCCCGAGCCCTGGCTCCCGGCTGCAGCTCCGAGATGAGAGACTGGAAGCCAGCTCCGTCCCCAGCCCCGACGGCACTGGGCCATCCCGTGGTGCCCGGCCGGCCCCGCACGGGCACAACCCGGTGCTGCTGCCCGAGGTCAGGGCTGCACGGGGGATGCGGCAGCCACTACCTCCCCCAGCCAGCCCCAGGTGTCCTGTCTTCCTCCAGCCCCTGCCTCTTGCACCCTCCATCACTAAGGGGTCTTCCCTGCCCGCCACCCTTCCCCAAAAGGCTTTAATCTCCCGGAGCCGGGGATCCGCGTGACAAACCCTGCTCTCATTTGGAGAAAGCCAAGTAAAAAGGACAACAAAGCAGAATTGCTCCCTGAGCTGCCAGACTTTGGGGAAACGCTGGAAAACCCGAGCTGAGGATCCCACCGACAGAAGGAAGACTTGCAATGTGTTTAACACTTAATGTGGTTATTTTTTTCTTAAGTTGGACTGACGATTATTCAGTGCACGACCTGCGGGGGGGTTAATGCTTTGGATTGATCACAGCACCTTACACAAGACCTTCCCTCGGCTCTGAGCGGGCTGAGTCCCGGTTTACAGAAGGAGCTCAGCTTACAGCGTGAAACCTGGATCTATCACCAGGGCTTCACCCTTCCCCGACAGCTTTGCTGGGCATGGAGACATCACATCTCCATGGTGAAGCATCCAGGAGTGAGCTGCTTGAGCAGAAAGCAATCAGAGGACATCATCTCCACGAGGAAGGGAAGAAAGCAGCTCCCTTTTCAGGGAAGCAACCGGCAGACCCAGAGCGACTGTCCCACCTCCAGTCTTCGCGCTGGAGCCAGGTGGCTGCACCATCAGGGGCGCAGGACCCTCAGCTCTGCTAGTGGTACCCGGACACAGGTCTGCTCACGGCAGCACATGCAGGACAGTCAGTGAATAAACGTATCTGGTCCTGGGGCTGGATCCTGCTCTCAGTTACACCTGTGTAGAGCCGGAGGGCATCAGTTCGTGAACTGACACATCAGCTGGTGTGTCGAGGAGTGGCAAGCGCACACGTGCTGGTGGGGTGAATGTGCTTCCTCCCCCACGGACATGTTCCTCAGGTCTTCCTGGGCACAGGATCCAGCCCACAGCAAGGCTGCTCCTGGGCCAAGCCCCTTTTCCCTTGGCCAAGACGTCAAGGATGCATGAAGGTTGCTCAGCAGAGACGACTCGCTTGGCTCCTACAAACGTGCCGTGCCACATGGGCACCGTCAGTCCAGGATCGTGGGTGCTGGAAGGCTCCTGGCCCATCACCTTGTCCCCAGGGACGGGCGTCCCCGCATACCTCCGGAGCTATTTATTCCTCCCAGCAGCCCTCAGCCGCCTGCTCCGTCACGCGGGGAAAAACTGACTCAGACCTTCCCAAGATAAGGCGACCACATCTGCAGCCCAGCTCCCCAGGAATGCAATCAAAATAGCGACCGGCAGCCCAGGCGAGGGAAGGAGGGGGCAGAATTTTTTGCTGCCGACTCCGACCCCCCCGATGGACCGTTGCCATGGAAAGCCGGCAGCCAGCAGCCCCCGCTGGGGTC
>NW_010564512.1:0-1368 GCF_000687285.1 Phaethon lepturus | reverse complement strand
TGAAGGATTTTCCCTGCTTGGCCTGAGGCTAGGGCCAGGGGAAGGAGGGGAAACGCTGGGGGAGAGCTTGCATCTGGCTCTGACAGCCCTCCCCTGCTAGCAGGCGTGGAGCCCACCTCCCTCTCGGCTGGAACATCCCAAGACGGTTTGTGATCCGGCAGCGGGCTCCAGCGCTGCTGGGCACTGTTTGAAGCCTGGTGCAGGAGCACAGATAACAAACCCAGTAAACCCGGCTCCGTATTAATGACGGAGGGACCAGGGAAGGAACAGAGAGGTGGTAACCCAAGACTGGGCTGCCGTCCTCCGAGACGGTGAGGTCTCTGGGGCACCCGTCCAGCTCCTCTCCCCTTCAGCCTGTTTCCAGTCCCTTGTTTTCACATGAAGAAATAGGACTCCCTGCAGGGAGAAACAATACAGGAGCTGAAGCCGACCACTTCCAGGCTGCCTGAGCAGGCTGACGTTTGGGGGACGATTTGTACAACTTTCTTATTGTGGAAAAAACCCACCGCGGTTGGAGGTTGCACCGAGCTGGGCACTGCGTGATGGTTTCTTGCCCTGGTGCATTGAGATGAGGTGGAAAAGGCTGGAGCTTGAAGCTGCCTACTTACACCAGAGCCTGGATCAGGCACTACAAAATCTGCTGCCAGCAGCAAGCACCCAGAGGAGCCGTCACCCCTCCTGCTGCCTCGCCGGGAGCTGGCAGGAGGGGACGGACAGCTGCTTCTCCATAATCATTTCTCCACCACTGACGACATGCTGGAGCTGATTTTCAGAAGACACCTTGGGAAGAAGAATGCATTTACAACAGCCAAAGCACCAGGAAGAGCATCTCCTTCCAGAGAACCAAAGATGCGCAGCAAAATAAAACGTCGCTTCTTGTTAACCCTTGCCTGTACCTAAGCAAGCACAGAAGCTGCTGGTCAAATCCTGCCCACGTTCACAGTCCTGTAGCTTTGCCGATTGTCCCAGCAAGAGGGGGAAAGCGACTGTCTCTTCAGAGACATTACTGATTGGAAACTCTCCCTGAAGGAGGGACCATGCCCCAGTTTGAAGTCAAGACTTGCTCTCTCAGGTGCCTGCTGAGAGCTCGGTCTCAGTGACTGCTGTTCCCTGCGCCGTTCGGCCGTTCAGCACGCGTGTGGCACACACCGCAGCCCCGGCATGGGGAAAGGGGTGCAAAATCCACCAGGTAGAGATTCCAGCCCTGCTCCGGCTTTGAAAAGCATCCCTGGCCCAGGAGGGGAAAGGAGAGCTGGAGAAAGTGAAGGGGAAAGGAGGGGAACACCACCTGCGCATTGATCTGACGATATGAAAAGGGGTTTTCTTCTGAAAAAGTTCCTGAGCTGGAGACGGGAACCTATTGGATGA
>NW_010564511.1:3311-3612 GCF_000687285.1 Phaethon lepturus | reverse complement strand
GAGACGGGCAAGGAGCCGGCTCCAAAACACAGTTACTTGCTTTTCCCAAGTGTGGTTTTACTGCCCTCGAGTCCACGGTCCCTGCCCGAGGGATGCGCTGATGTCACGCTGATGTTAAACTGATGCTGTCAAGTAATTAAAAAGTCCTGCATGTATTGTAGCCTGGTTTAGGAAAAGGGATGGGGTGATGCTGGGGGGAGCCGGGGCGATGCTGGGGAGAGTTGGGGTGATGCTGGGGAGAGCCGGGGTGATGTGGGGGAGAGTTGGGGGGATGCTGGGGGGGGCCGGGGCGATGCTGGGG
>NW_010564511.1:1412-2889 GCF_000687285.1 Phaethon lepturus | reverse complement strand
GGGCGATGCTGGGACGAATCCGTCAGGATTCGGCTGCTTCGCAGTTCTGCTCCTGGCAGGACACCCCCCCTTGCCCGCAGTCCTGCCCCAGCAAGGAGAAGCCGGGGCTGTAAAGCGCGTGTTGGGGTTCGGTGAGTTTTTCAGCGATGCACCAGAGTTACAGGGGTAACCAAACTGGGGGGATGGACAGACAGACAAGGGAGGAAGGATGGACGGGCAGGGCTGGAAACTGATGCCTCTCGCAGCGCTCGCATGGACGGCGAAACTGGGTTTTCTCTCCAGTTTATTGACTTCGTTCTTGGCACCGTCCTAATCAACTTCAACTCCTCTCTTCCCACCTGTAGGCATTTTCTTAAAAGAATTCTTAGAGGAGTAAAAAAAAACCCAACTGAAAACAAAGAACCCCCAGCCAGCTCATTCTAAAAACCACAATATTAAATTTTAAATCCTTGTTTTCTGGCTAATCAGGTCCCTGGGTGGCTGGAACAAACCACCAGCCCATTGCACAAGACAACGAAAAGCGGCGCTTTAATAACCCGTTCTCCCCCGCCGCCATCCGTCAGAGAGCATTGGAGGGAAAAGAAATAAAGGAACCAGAGGAAGACGTTGTCGCTGGATCGATACCACTGGAATTAAATGTTGGCGCTTTGCCTGGGGATTTATGGAGACCGTCGGCCAGAGACGTGATCCACGGCCGCTGGGGCAGGCAGCGACGCGTCCCGGGAGCCGTGCACGGCGCAGCCCTTGCCCCGGTTTTTATTTCGGCTGTGTCGGATTTACCCATCAGCCAGGTTTGATCAACCCTCGTTAGAGCAGAATTAATATCCCCTGTACAACGGTGCGGGTTGAAATGGAGTCGGGCTCCACTTTGCGAGGTGATGGAGCGTTTCCACGGGCACCGAGAGCTCCCGAGGTCGGGAAAAAAAGCTGCTAAACCCGCCGAGCTGGGGATGCTGGTGAAGAATTTGCATCGTAGCTCATGTGTTTTAACTCAGCCTGTTTACTTTCATCAGAAAAGAAATGAAATTGTCATGTTAATATATTTTAATTAGTCCATTAGCATTGCTAAATAAAATAAATTTTGCAGAGGCGCTTGCTGCAGCGTGAGTTTTCATTTCTCATTCTTGGTTGGGGCTACGCAAAATCGTTTCTGCTGCCTTCCCAGGAAATTTGAAGCTGCTTCTCATCGCCCGACCCCGGCTCCTTCCACAGGAGCCGTCCCCTCCGCCGCGGGGGTCCCGGGAGGCTGCGCGTGGGCTGGGGACGTGGCACGGGGCGAGGGCGAAGGTTTGGGGAGAGGCTCTGCGGGGACCAGGTTGGGGGAGCCGGCAGGTGACGGGGTGGGTGGCGGTAGGAAAAGAACATTTAGGCTTTGGTGGGGATCAGCGCCTCTAAAAGAAAGTCTCTATCGCCAGGTGAATGTGGATTAAAGGGAACAGCGTGCGGAGCTGGAATACAGTCTGGGCAGAGCCGTACG
>NW_010564511.1:0-1285 GCF_000687285.1 Phaethon lepturus | reverse complement strand
TGTCCCGCCCGTGACGGCTCCGGGAGCCCATCCCGCTGCTCCCGCGGTCCTGCCCGGCTCCGGGCACCACGCCGGGATGCTCCAGCCGTCCCCTCGCTGCCTTCCTGGCCGTCTTGCCGGAGCTGTTGCGCTGCAATCGCGATGCCTTAGTGCTGTGAAGCAAAACCAAGCTCCCCGTCACCGTTCCTACCCTCTCCCCGAGTGCAGCCGGTTTGACGGGCCAAAAACCCCCCGAATTCCCTCGGGGGGGACGCGGGTGCTTCCCCCCGCTGCTGCAATCCGCCCTGGCTGCACGATGCCTCGCGCTGTAATTTTGTCAGTTATTCTGGGGAGTGAAAAAGAAAAAAAATCAGGTAAGTTTTGCTGTCAGTATTTCAAGCCTTTACGCCTCGATTTTGGATTCCTGTAGCTGGGAAGGGTTGGCGGTGCACGGCGGTCCCCGGCCCGGGGGGAGCTGCAGGGGTGGCCGAAGGCACTAAAAGGGCAGTTCTTCACCTTTTTTCCCTATGATTGTTGCAAGAAACGGGGGAGAAGGAGGATTTAACAAGAAGAAGGGATGTTGGGAAGCTGCAGCTAGGAGGAAAGCGCCAAAAAAAGGGCAGCCACGGACCTACCTCAGCCCAGCCGCTGCCTGTTACCTTCGCTGCTGACATTTTGGGATGAATTTATCATGTATTAATAAAATAGCTTCCCCCTCCTGCCCCGACTTTTCCTCTTTTAACAAATGAAATCATGACTTACCGAACTGCTCTGCGGCTAAAAGGTTTCCATGACAATGGCATCCTCCAGCAGCAGCCCGGTGCCCCCACGGGCCCCAGCCCCGGCTTCACCCCCCCGGCCCGAAACAGGGGAGATGAGCGAGTGTAAGGAGTCACCCCAAGAAATTCAAGCCGCCGTGGGGCGAAGAGGATGCCTTGGTGACGGGGGAGGCAGCCCAAAGGGGCATGGACTGAGTTGTGTGAGGTCTCAGCCCAGGTTTTTGGGTGGTCTGTCTGTGATGGGGGTCCGCATTGGCATTGCCCCCGGCCCCTCGCCGAGTGGCACCAGGAAACCACGTCCCCAAGATCCCATGGAGTTAATTAGGCTGAGCCATGAATTAGCGGTTTGGAGACGGCGCAGTGGATGGGGCAAGGGGTTTGGGGGTTTGGAGCTCTTGGAGGGGGGCAATTTCTGCCCCCCGCCCCGGGATAAACCAGCGCTTTTCATAGCTGTGTAATAAATCAGACTTTCATTCCCTCGCCCCAGGGACACCTCGAGGCCGCTGGCTTTGCCCCTCTCGCCCCCG
>NW_010564510.1:5731-6927 GCF_000687285.1 Phaethon lepturus | reverse complement strand
GGCGCCTTCGGCTTTTCCACGTCTCTGCTGGAAGCCAGAAATAACGAGGTCCCCGGAGCAGGGAGGGTCTCCTTCTGTGGCCACCGCCCAGGCGGATGAAGTTGAACCTTGGTAGCCGTAGAGTAACTTCTCATTTCTTCTTCAGCCCGCACGCTTTCCCCATGCTACTCTGCTGACCTCAGCCCGGCGTCCGAGAGACTTGTCTCGGCCGTGGGCTGCACCGTGCTTTTGACGATACCACCGCTGAAGGCCGGTAAAGTTGTCTTCTGGGAATACAAAACCGGCCCGCAGGAAGGAGTCATCGTTAGTTATGCTTTCGATAGACCCGCCAACACATCTCGCCCCTATGAGAATCGCACGAGGTTCAACGAAACGGACTTCTCGCTGCAGATCGTGCTGCAGCGGGAAGACGACCGGCTGTACCGGTTCAGGTCCGAGTTGGAGGCCACGGGCTGGTTCCAGCTGCGCGTTGTCGGTGAGTGATGAGATAGCAAACCCTCCGCCGCAGCCGGGGAGCTCGAGGCGCTGCGGAGGAAGGTCTGGCATCTGGGGAGCCACGGGTTTGGGTGCTGACAGTCGTTCCGTCTCTCCCAGAACCGCTGTCGGAGCCAGAAATCGTGGGCAACTCGTCAGTGAAGGCAGGAGGCAACACTAAACTGGTGTGCAATGTCCTGGAAGGGAAGGCAGACTTGTACTGGTGGAAGAAAAACGGGGAGCTGCTGCTGGGAAGTGACCACATCCAGTTTGTTGACAACACCACCCTGTGCATCGTTAGAGCGTCGATGAACGACAGCGGCTACTACGCTTGCGTGGTCCGCAATGAAGTCAGCCAGAATGAAACCTCCTTCCTGCTCCACGTCCAGAGTAAGTGAGGATTTCCTCCCGATGCCCAGGAAAAGAATCAGGGGAAACGGCCCAAAAACCCCCGTATCCTCTCGCCCAGTGCCTGCGCTGAGCGTAACCGCCCAGCAGCAGGTTTTTGCTTGAGGGGTGTGGGTGGGGGGCCGAATTCGGTCTGGCTGCGGAGACTGTGGATCCTCTCCCTTGCAGACGCTGCGAACGTGGTGTTGCCCGTGATCCTGGCGTGCATTATCGTCGGCTCCTTGGCAGGTGAGTGCTGGGCTGACTCTGCCCTGGCTTTTTGGCCGGCCGCTGCGTGGCTGGGGGGGGCTGGGGGGGGGGGCGCCCGCGCGGGG
>NW_010564510.1:3360-5709 GCF_000687285.1 Phaethon lepturus | reverse complement strand
GAGGAGGGGTGGGTGAGAGGGTCTGTGCCGGCTGACGTGGCACGTCCTTGCTGGGACCCGGATTTCCCACCCAGACACCCCATGGGCAGGGGCCGGGGCTTTGTCACTGCCGTCGTTTCAAGCAGGGCGTCCCCGAGGAGGTGATGTTGTCCTCTGTTGCCTTCCCTTGCCTCCCTGCTCCCAGACGTGCGTCAGGCCATGAAAATGCCTCCTGCGTGTCCAGAGCAGCCATGAGATTATACTTGACTTTCTTTATCTGGGTCAACCTCCCACAAAGTCCCATGGGCGCTGGGGGATGTCGCACATCCCTTCTAGGGTGGGAGCATCGAGCCCCCCCCCGGTCTGCTGGGGCTTTCTGCCCGCAGAGGGGAAACCTGCTTCCTTACTCTGTGGTCTTGCTTTTCCTCCTTTTTTGGAGCTGGAGAGCTTTTTTTCCGGCCCATCCTCAGTCCCTGGCAAAGCAGGGATTTTAATTCTCAGGTTGCCAACTGCAAACTGGAGGGTTAAAAGAAACACCCAAGTCTGGACCTGAGAAGAGGATCTGGCAGTTTAAAATAGAAGTAGGAGGTTCCCCCTAGGTGATTTATATGTATGTTTTGCTATTGCACAAAGTTTTCAGGTTTTTCCTGTGAAAAGCCTCCAGGCGCTGGGTAGGTGCTGGAAAAGCTCATCGGTGTCTCCTCATCCCCATGACACCCCTTGTAGCTGCCTGCCGGTGGCTGGAGCTGGTGGCTGGGGTGATGGGTGCCGGCGGGGCAGCGTGGAGGTGGGCAGGGGTGGTTTCCTCCAGACCCCAAACACCGGCCCCGCGTCAGGGAGCACGGGCAGGCGAGATGATGGCTGGTTTGTCCCCAGGTGTCTTCGTCTGGTGCAGGAGGAGGGACCGCCCGTGTCGCAACGGCTGTAGGTGAGATGCCGTCGGCCCCTCTCTTGGGGGTGGCCCTGCTCCTCCAGCCGCAGCTACGAGCCAAAATTTATCGTTGGCGGGAACTGAGTAAGCTGGAGGAGTGGGAGGGCTCGGGGTCCTTTGCCAGCCTCTCCTTGCAGATGTAGCCGAGGTGTTGCTCTCCCCGCTCTGGGGACATGCTGTCCCCCCTGTTTAGTCCCCGGTGGGATTTTCTCTGCAAATACCCTTGATTCCCCACCCAGAGCCTGATGCTGCCAGTTGTCTCCGGCAAGGCAGGCGCCGGGCAGCGGGGAAGCTCGGAGTTCCTGCGAGCCCGTCCTCCATTTGCTCCATCACCCGTTCTCCCTCTCTGCTGGCTTTTGAATTCCCGTTACACGTTTTCTGAAGCCGCGTGTACTGGGGTAATAACTGGTGGTCTTGTGCCAATTCCTTCCCGTTGCACAAGCAGTCAAAAGCTCACGCTGTGTTTTTTGGGAGAGCAGAATCTTGCCTGGAGGGGAAACGCTCAGCTTCTCCAAAGCACGTCTGTGGCTCAGATGGGGCCAGACTCTGGTTTCCAGTAACGCTTTCCAGATTGGCACAAAGCAAGCTGCAGCAGCCTCTGGGGTGGAGCAGATGCAGAGGATGTGCAGCCCCACTCTGAAACATGCTCCTTAATGGGTGGGTGGGTGGTTTTTGTTTTTTTTTTAATTCTCCAAAGGGCTCCAGAGGTTTCAGGGAAGCGAGTGATTCTCGAAACCTTCTCAGAGCTTGCTCACTCTATGTGACCACAGAAAACTGAGGCTGTTAACTGAAGCTTCCTGGAGGGTGAGGACAAAGATGTGATCCCCTAAGGATGGAAAAGCCCATCCCATGTTGTGGCCAGTCAAAAATAAGAGAGGTCTTGGTTGTGTGGTGCAGCCAGGTCCCAGATAACTCCTCCCAGAGACAAACTGGCTGAGGTAGCTCCTGAAATTTGGAGCAGAGCACAAGTCCAGACCTCTCAGCACTGCCACTGCCAGCACGTGACACCCTGCAGCTACCTGAGACCTTGGAGGGGTGTGAGTGGCAGATGGGGGATCCCCACCCAGGAGATGGCTTAGACAGACACCTCTCTTCTCCTTGCAGGTGGAGAGCTTGAGCGGCTGCGCTCCTGCTGCCTTCCCCTGATGGCGGCGGCGGCGGCGGATGCTGCCTGGCCTCTCAGCACTGCCACTGCCAGCACGTGACACCCTGCAGCTACCTGAGACCTTGGAGGGGTGTGAGTGGCAGATGGGGGATCCCCACCCAGGAGATGGCTTAGACAGACACCTCTCTTCTCCTTGCAGGTGGAGAGCTTGAGCGGCTGCGCTCCTGCTGCCTTCCCCTGATGGCGGCGGCGGCGGCGGATGCTGCCTGGGGAGCCCCGGACGTCCGATGCTGTCCCAGCCTCTTCTGGGCTCACCTCTGAATTGCTCAAGCTG
>NW_010564510.1:2793-3111 GCF_000687285.1 Phaethon lepturus | reverse complement strand
CGGTCCCGGGGCTGCTGGGGAGTGCCGCGGTGCCAGCCCCTGCCTCCCCAGGGCTTGAGCCCCTCACCGTGGCCTCCCGGTGTGCTGCGGCGCCTGGGACTTCCCAGGCTGGCTCAGGGGCTGAGGGACCCGTGGGCGTTCTACTCGCTTTGGCCCTCGGAGGGAGGAAAAAGGGCAGGATGCTGCTGTTGTGTGCACCGGGGAGTCCCGGAGATGAGTGGAGCCAGTGGAAGGCTGCAGGGGACGGAGGAGCAGCAAAGTAGTTTTGTTTCAGAAAGTAAACCCCGAAGAAATCCCTGTGGCTGGGCGCCGCAGAAG
>NW_010564510.1:2332-2764 GCF_000687285.1 Phaethon lepturus | reverse complement strand
TCCTGCGGGTGATGGTAGACTTGGTCTGGTGTGATACCTCCTTTGCTGCCCTTCCCCGTGCTGCTTCTGCAGAGCTCTTCTGGGCTTTGCGTGTGAAGGGGTCATCATGTGTTCTTACAGTTGAAATTGCTTATCCTGGAGGCAAAACTGGCGTCTTCGCCCTGGAGAAAACTGGATGCTCTCCCGGGAGCGCTGGACCTCGCAGAGTGCCTTGCTGATCGTCAGGCCGGGTGTCTGCACCCATCTTGCACTCTGATGGGGACAACCCCAGGTCCAGCACCCTGTCTGAGCCGGTCCCTCTGCGGGGCGGGCGTTTTGGGTGCCCTGCTGTAGCTACTTCTCTCCCACGGTGGCTTGGGGACCTCTCCTTGCTCCGAGCCACGGCCAGCGAGCGGCGGGGCGGCCGGGGGGGGGGTTCTCTCGCCTCGATCC
>NW_010564510.1:1852-2304 GCF_000687285.1 Phaethon lepturus | reverse complement strand
GAGCGGCGGGCGGCACGGGTGGGTGTTTCTGTCGCCTGGGTCCGGCCTGTAGACCTGCTTCTGCCAGGGCTTTGCTGGCCAGGGCCGCGGTGGGTTTCCCTCTCCTCGCAGTTCTCCCTTCCCTGTGGGGAACGCCAGCGCGCCCGGGAGAGGCTCCAATCGCATCCCACGGCGCGAGCGGTCGCCCGGTGAGCGGCGGGCGGCACGGGTGGGTGTTTCTGTCGCCTGGGTCCGGCCTGTAGACCTGCTTCTGCCAGGGCTTTGCTGGCCAGGGCCGCGGTGGGTTTCCCTCTCCTCGCAGTTCTCCCTTCCCTGTGGGGAACGCCAGCGCGCCCGGGAGAGGCTCCAATCGCATCCCACGGCGCGAGCGGTCGCCCGGTCCTCCTCAGCCTCGTTCCAGGGAGAGGCAAACGGTGGGAGAGCGACCTGGCTCGCGGCCTGGTGTCCTCTTG
>NW_010564510.1:0-1799 GCF_000687285.1 Phaethon lepturus | reverse complement strand
GCCTGCTCTGCCACCGTCCCGGGGAGGCAACCGGGATAGAAAAGGGCTGGCAGCCAAGGGCCATCTCTCCGCCTGGGGTTTCACGTGGCAATTGAAGCATTAAGGGAAGCGGAGCAGTTTGGGTGGAGTAAACTAGATTTCAGCCTCAGTTTGAAGCCGCAGTGCAGGTTGTCAAGTTCCCTGTTGCACTTGTAGGCGCAAAACGAATGCGGCCACGTGTTTTACAAAAAATACTTTTCTAAACTTTTTGGAGAGTTGTCTGTAAATCATTTTGGTGACGTGTTTTTTTTTTGTTTTTTTTTTTAATGGCTGTTGCTACTAATAAAAGTGCGTGTGTTATCCCAGTTGATATTATCGTCATCTTCAGGGTTGGGGAATAACCCCTGGGGGGTATCTAAAGCTTGTGGTAGCCGAGGGCTGCGCTCCTGCTGCCGGACCCTGCGCCGGTTTCAGGCTTCAGTGGTGGGTTGCAGCCGGCGGCAGACCTTGGAGACGCTGGATTTCCCCCGGTGTCCAGCTCGGCGGGCAGAGCCGCTGCGCTCGGGGAGGTCGTTTGCCGCTGCGGTGGGGCTTCTGCATCCCCATCCCCTCCCTCGCCTGCGCAGCCCCGCTGCCCCTGCGGCGCTCGGGGGACTCGGCTGGGGTTAAAACCGACCCGACAACCTTGCTCCCAAGCCGGGTGAGGGTATTTTTAACCTGCAGCAGTTCCCTGAGTCACTGGGACCTGGCAAGCGGCCGCCCTGGCACGGCCCGCAGTCCCGGGGTGGCTGGGCTGGGGAGAAGATGCCACCCGAGCCCGACGGGGTCAGAGGTGCCTCTGGGGCTCACCCCGCGGGTGCGTTTCAGGGGAGGTTTTGGCTTTGAGGTTTATCTGGTGGCCTCTGTCTGCAGGTTTATGCGTAGTAGCTGTGTTCGTGATGGGAAAAGCCTCCTCTAGGCTGTGGGAAATACCTTTGTGCATTGGAAGAGCTAAATCTGGTGGGGGAAAATAGCCCTTGGGAAAGAGAGAAAGTAGCCGCGGAGTTTATGTGTTCCCCGAGTAAATAGGTCCTGGCGGAGGACCGGAGCGTGTCGATGCGCTGGGATGTACCTGTGGCAGAGATGTTGCCGGTATCCATCTCCTCCGCATCCTCGTGCTCGTGCCTTCGTGTCCTTCCTCCCTCGTGTGTCTCTCCCTCCTCCCTGGGAGGACTGTACACCTAATTACCAAAGCTGTTTGTTAGCAAAAGACTGTGAAATTCAATCGTTTTGCTGTAGCAGGGTAGACAAAAACCTGACCAAGCACCCGTCCCCGGCAGCAGACGCGTTTTGGCACGCTCCAGCTTGCCAAGCAGACAAATTACTACCGGTAAAGCAAGTATATATTTCAAGTTACTACCAAATTACTCCCAGAAAAGCAAGTATGTGTATATATTTCAAGCTACTACCAAAATTAAAACTATGTATATCTATGATTAATTTCTTACATGAACTCCTATATATATGTATTATTTGAAGTGGTACCCGTATAGTGCTCGTCAAACCGCTCCCAGGCGCGAGGCCAGTTGGCGATGGACAAAGTCTCTGTGCATGCATGACCCACGTGAGGGGATCCGGAGGCGGGCAGGCATCCCCCGCGGGGGTCCCGTCTCCTCTACAGCAATTCTTGCAGGTAGAGGGTCCATTTTGCGCGGAAAGCGAGTAGTTTTTTATGCCATAGCGACATGAGGGGGCGTAGGACACCACGATTCGGAGCGGGTGTTTCTGTTTCACCTGGAACAGCCCATAAATGATCTTTACTATTTTTCTCAGACCAGTTT
>NW_010564509.1:466-1111 GCF_000687285.1 Phaethon lepturus | reverse complement strand
GGCACCGTGCCCGCCTCCCTGCACCGAGCGCTGTGGCCCCAGAGCCACGTCCCAGGGCCAGGCTTGGCGGTGTCACCAGTGGGGCACCCACTATGTGGGTGTCCTGGGTGTCCTGCAGAGAAGCTGCCCGTCCCTGCCAGCTGGGGAACTAGAGGGTACCTGAGCTCAGGAGAGCCCCGGCTGGCTGGCGGCAGCTGCACACCCCACTGAGGGGAGACGGGACCCCCGAGCCCCACTGAGGGCAAGAGGGGGGACAGCAGAGACACCCCACGAGCGACAGGGACAGGGGCAGGAGTCGGAGCGGAGAGAGAGGGCTGCGAGATGAGGAGCACCCCTGGGCCAGGGGACCACCCCAAATCCAGGTGAGCATCCCAGGTCCAGGAGATTACCCCAAAAACAGGTGGAAACCCCCAGAGCCTCCCCGAGATCCATCTGAGCACCCCAGAGCCTCCTCCAGGTCCAAGTGAGCACCCAGGTTTAGGGGATCACCCCAAATCCAGATGGGCAAGGGGAGCACTCAAAGCCACAGATTGTTTCACCGCTGGGGAGCTGGGGACCACGGGGCAGTGGGGAGCTGGGACCATAGTGGGGGGCTCCTTGCACCCCCCAACAGGCAGCTGAGCCTTCCCGCTGGGGGGCCCCCCC
>NW_010564509.1:0-311 GCF_000687285.1 Phaethon lepturus | reverse complement strand
CACCCCCCCTGCCCCCCAGGGGGTCCCTCCAGGAGGACCCTCCACAGATTGGTGGCATTGCATGGGACCAGTGTGGGGCAGGGGCACAGGAGGGGCCTCTTGTAGCACCCCATGGGGATGTGCTGGTCTCCCCTAGAACCCCATGGGGACGTGCTGGGCTCAGCTGGGGTGCACTGGAGTGATTCTGGGGCAGGGGAGCAGGTTCACGGGCAGCTGTGGGGGGTATATCACACTGGCACCTATAGCCCCCATACCTCCCCCTTCCCACGGGGGCTCCTTATGCCGCTCCCTCCTCACCCCGTCGCCTCTCC
>NW_010564508.1:2840-5087 GCF_000687285.1 Phaethon lepturus | reverse complement strand
CGGGTAGTTGAGGGGCAGGTGAATTCGGGGGCTGTCGCTGACAGAGTCATTCATGAGGTTGAACTTGAGCGATTTCTGCAGCCCCGTCTCCTCCTCATCCTCTGTGGGCTTGGGCGGCTTCGGAGACTTGCTCTTCTTCACCTTGCTCTTGCTCTTACCACTCTTGCTGGCCTGCTTGGGTGTGTACAGGTCCTTGGTCTCCTTCTTGCCTGCCTGGTAGCCGCTCTTGGCCTCTCGCTGCCGGCAGTAGCGCACCAGGACAACCAGCACAATGACCAGGGTGACGGCCACGATGCCAGCGATGACTCCGAAGAGGATGTTGCTTCGCTGCTTGCTGCGCTCGTATTCGGGGTCTCCGGCGATGTCTATGTCGAGCGGTGTGTCCAGACTGTGCCCCACCAGTGTGTCCAGCAGCGTGCGGTTGGCCAGCGTCTCATTGACGTAGAAGTGCACCAGCGCCGTGCCGTGCCGTGAGGGCTTGCCCTTGTCGTTGACGCGCACTACCAAGCGGTGCAGGCCATGGTGCTTGCGCAGGATCTCCTTCTCCAGGGTGATGTCTCCACTGTGCGGGGAGATCTGGAAGAGCTCAAAGGGGTTGCCTCCTGTGATGCTGTAGGTCAGCTCCGCGTTGACTCCGGAGTCAATGTCCTCCGCCTTGACCTTGCTCACCTGCTGGCCAGGGCTGGTGTGGGGCAGGATGTGTTTGTAGGTGGCATTGGAGGGTGATGTGATGAAGGGAGCATTATCATTCTCATCCAAGACATTGATGGTCACCCCCACATAGGCAGACCTGGGAGGATCCCCTCCATCCACCGCCTTGAGTCGGAAAGTGTATGTGCTCTGCTGCTCCCGGTCAAAAGAGATGCTGGAGAGGATGGTGCCAGTGCCATTCTGGATGACAAAATCCCCGTTGTCTTGCTCCACCGACAGCTGGATGCGGGCATTTTCTCCTTTGTCAGCATCGATCACCGTCACCATGCCCACAGGGCTGAGGGGCGGCATGTTCTCCATCACCGAGAAGTTGTAGCCGCTCAGCATGAACTTGGGGTCGTTGTCATTCCTGTCCATGACGTTGATGGCCACAGACGCTGTGCCCTTGAGGCTGGGGCTGCCCTTGTCTGCCGCCACTACCAAGAACTCGTAGCGCTCCCGCTGCTCTCGGTCCAGCACCGCCTTCACCCGGATCTCCCCGGAGTCGGGGTCAATGGTGAAGGAACCCTTGGAGGAGGGGTCCGTCACCAGGGAGTAAACCAACTTGGCGTTGGAGCCACTGTCAGCATCGCTGGCGCTTACCTCCATCACCAGGTCGTCGGGCTCATTGTTCTCGGGGAAGGCCACCTCAGTGAAGCTCTGGCTGAAGACAGGCGCGTTGTCATTCACGTCCACCACCTGCACCTTCAAAGAGTTGGTGCTGGAGAGGGGTGGGTTGCCCGAGTCCACCGCCACAATCTCAATAGTGTACTCCTTCACCGACTCATAGTCGAGCGGCGTGGTAGTCTGTAGGAAGTATTTCTTCTTGCTGTCGCTCCCTGTTTCACTAGCCTGCCTCAGCTGGAACGGGACATCACCAGCCACCACGCAGGTCACCACGGCGTTTTCGCCCTCATCTCGGTCGGACACCTGTACCAGGGCCACTGCTGTCTCTACTGGCACGTCCTCCGAGATGTTTGCCATGCCATCCTGGTGGGTGACGAGCCCAATGCCCCGGATCTCTATGGAGGGCGCGTTGTCGTTCATGTCCTTGATGGTGACCACCACCTGGGTGCGAGCACTCTTGGGGTTGGCCCCCTTGTCCTTGGCCATGACAGAGAACTTGAGGATGTTGACGTCCTCGCGGTCGATGGGCCCCTGCACGGTGATGAGCCCCGTGGTGCGGTCCAGGCGCAGCAGCCGGCGCACCATGTCGGAGGCTTGGTGGAAAGAGTAGTCAATTTCGGCGTTGGCACCCTGGTCGGAGTCGTTGGCTTTCACCTGCGGGACGGAGGGAGAAACGGTGAGCAGGGGGGCAAGGCGGCACGAGCCCCTCCGCCAACCGCCACGCTGCCCACCGCGGCCTCCTCTGGGGACGGCTCGGGGGGAAAAACCAGGATTTCCTCTTCTGGGGCCAAGGACTATGGGGCAAAGAGCCTGGGACCGGCAGAGGAGCTGGGAGTGGCCCTCCGGCACGGAGGCTTTTACTTGCTCTTCCAGCGAAACCGGCTGGGCCGGTTGGCCACGCTCCCCTCCCGGCCAGCTCCGGCACGCAGG
>NW_010564508.1:1420-2817 GCF_000687285.1 Phaethon lepturus | reverse complement strand
GTAGGGACGTCTCCACCTGGGCCCGCCCCACAAAGCCCTCCCCAAAGAGGGGCTGGAGCAGCTGCCTGGCGGAGGTGAGGATGAGGAGGAGGGAGGCGAGGACGTGCGGAGCTGCAGCAGCTCCATCCCGGGATTCAGGGACGCAGCCAAGCGGGGACCGGGGCCGCCTCAGCTCTGCACAGCACCAGCCATCCCTGCCCACCCGTCAGCAGCTCTGCATTCACATAAACCTGCCTCTACGCCTATTATTTGCTTTCTAAAGAAGATGAGGTTTGTCTAACATTTGCCTCCCTAATCGGCTCTCCGAGCAGCCTCTTCTCTGCACCATTTGCTGCTCCGCCGTTATCTTGCTCAGCAGATTTGGATGGAGAACGAAAGTTGTTAAATGTAAATTCCACCTTTTACCTCCACTCACAAAAAAGGCGGAAGTCATTTTCCCCCTGAAAGATAAAAGCTGAGCAATGGCAGCAGCGGCGCCTCAGCCCATTCTCCTCCCGGCCGTGCGGCTCCCTTATCTGCTTCCAACTTCCATTCTCTTAACAGTGAAAAATGAATTCTTAAAAAATTCACATCGGAATTAGCAAGCAGATGAGAGCTGGCCGCGCTCCGCTTATTAAGATGGCAGCTGCAGATAAACAGATGTCGGCTACTATCATCTCAATTTTTTTAAACCCACCGAGATCCCCCCCCTCAGCCTCCCGGGGCCGGTTGGCACCACTGCCTGCGATGGGGCAGACCCCCTGGCCCCAGCAGACAGCAAGGCAGCCCCGGAGTCATGGGCAGACCCCCCAGGACGGGCAGCAGGGATGCTGCCTGCTCCCCTTCTCCTGTGGGAGCCTGAGTTTCCATGGAGCACCCAAGGGAATGCAACTTATGAAAGGGTCTATGTCTTGTCCGCCGGCAGCATTCAGACCGGTCTGGCACGAAGCCAGGCTCCCCTGGGCGGACCTCGGGTCCCAGTCCTCCCTGTAACCCGGAGCCTTGCTCCCCCATACCCGCCAGCCCTGCTGCTGCCCCTCGGCTGTGTCCTGCGGCCCCCGCTCTGGCTGCACCATCCTTTCCAGCCTCCTTTTAACCGATGCGACAACCCAGGGACCTGCCTGCCCCTTGGCCCCGGGTGACCCTTCTAGGCTCCCTCCTCCCTTGAGGAACCGTGGCAGCGAGCAGCCGTACAAATGCTCCCCGGGTTGTCCCTGCTGCAGCAGGCAGGAGGGGAGCGGGGGAGCAGAAGAAAGCCCTCACACTCACCTGGAGGACGGAGTGCCCCACGGGGCTGTTTTCGGAGAGCTCCGCCTCGTACAGGGCCTTCTCGAACTTGGGCGCGTTGTCGTTCATGTCCAGGATGGTGATGCGAAGCAGGGCGCTGCTCGCCCGCGGCGGGGTGGGCCCCCCCCGCC
>NW_010564508.1:866-1207 GCF_000687285.1 Phaethon lepturus | reverse complement strand
TTGGTGTTTTCCGGGATGGAGAGGGTGAGAACAGGAGAGGCAAAGTTGGGGGTGTTGTCATTGATATCAAGCACCTCTATCTGCCCCTCGAGCAGGCGTGGGCTGCTGTTCAAGATCAGGTCAGTGATAGACACTTCGAACTCCAGGAAGCAGGGCTCTCCGGGCAGGAGGTGCTGGCACTCACGCAAGCTCTCCCGATCGATGGAGGTCTCCGTGGTGTAGATGTCCCCGGTCTTGCCATCCACACGTAGGTACGGGGCCCCCACTTCCAGCTTGTAAAGGTGTCCCACGTCCGGGAAGCCATAGTCAGAGGCCAGCGCCCCTATGGGGGGGTTGGGGGT
>NW_010564508.1:345-804 GCF_000687285.1 Phaethon lepturus | reverse complement strand
GCCCCACGTCGGGGAAGCCATAGTCAGAGGCCAGGCTCCCTATGAGGGTGTTGGGGGGTTGTTCCTCCTGCACTTTGTAGACCACACGCGTCCCAGAGACCAGGTCAGGGAGCTGGAAGAGGAGCCACAGGCCCAGGCAGGATGCCAGCGGTTTCATCCTGCGCTGCAGGGGAGCTGAAGGAGACACAGACACCGCAGGTTAGGCAGCCCCAGGTCCCCGGCACCGCTCCAACTCAGGCCGCTTCCCCTCCGTATCCTTTTGGCTGCCACCCCCTCCGCCATGCTGCACTGCCCGTGGGCCCAAAGCAGCCCCCCGAAGGGAAGGGGCTTCAGGGGCTCACCGGGCAGAGCTGGCCCCAGCCGTGGTCTCCTGGCAGCCTCCGCAAGGAAGTGCGCGGGAGGACGGGTCCCGGCTTGCAAAGTTCCTGCACGCCCTGCTCGGGTGAGCAACCCGGTCAC
>NW_010564508.1:0-297 GCF_000687285.1 Phaethon lepturus | reverse complement strand
GCCACTCCTGCCACTGTCCACCCTCTTCATCACCACGCAAACTGTAATTAGGCCCAACGAGGCACACTAACAGGGTGGACTGCAGGCAGCCTGCTGCCAGCAACCCGATGGGAGCCGGCCAGGCTCAGAGGCAGCTTCTCACCACAGAAACACAGGAGCATTGTGTGCCACGCACTGCAGGAGCAGTGCCTGCCGCGCACAGCGGGGACACAGAGGCACTGCACGCATCTGCCAGCCCTGCAGAAATGGGAGCACCAAAAGGGGGGGACGGGGGCTCTGCCCGCTCCGCAGGGATGC
>NW_010564507.1:0-4180 GCF_000687285.1 Phaethon lepturus | reverse complement strand
GGAAAAAGGGAAGCATTGCACCTATTTTTAAACAGGGTAGCAAGGTGGACCCTGGGAACTACCAACCCATCAGCCTCACCTGTTTGCCTGGGAAGATCATGGAACAGATCCTCCTAGAAGCTATGCTAAGGCACGTGGAGGACAGGAAGGTGATTCGAGACAGCTAGCATGGCTTCACCAAGGGCAAGTCCTGCCTGACCAACCCAGTGGCCTTCTCTGATGGAGTGACCACATCAGTGGACAAGGGAAGAGCTACCAATGTCATCTATCTGGACTTCTGTCAGGTCTTTGACACGGTTGCCCACAACATCTTCTCTCTACATTGGAGAGAGGTGGATTTGATGGGTGGACTGTTGGGTGGATGAGGAATTAGTTGGAAGGTTGCATCCAGAGGGTAGTGGTCAATGGCTCAATGTCCAGATGGACATCAGTGATGACTATTGTCCCTCAGGGGTCCGTATTGGGACCAGTACTCTTTAATATCTTCACCAGTGACATAGACAGTGGGATTGAGGGCATCCTCAGCAAATTTGCAGCACAAATAAACTTCTTCAATGAGTAAGAACAGCCTTCCATGGCAGATCAGTATCCTGCCTCCAGAGTGATAAGAGCCAAATGCTTCTAATAAATGCACGAAACCAATCCCAAAAGTCAGATTTCCTTCATCTGTTACAGGTTTTTTATTTCCCTAAAGTACAAAGGTTTAGATCTCCTGAAGTTTTTATGTTCTTCCTAACAATAGCGGCTATTTTTACTCTCCACATAAATGCTTAATCCTTTTACTCTTCATTCTTAGTCTCATCTGCTACAGCAGAGGTCAAATTGTCAAGTGTAC
Organism: Phaethon lepturus; assembly: GCF_000687285.1. Taxonomy (NCBI): domain Eukaryota; kingdom Metazoa; phylum Chordata; class Aves; order Phaethontiformes; family Phaethontidae; genus Phaethon; species Phaethon lepturus. The sequence continues at coordinate 3,345 of NW_010564507.1, read as the reverse complement.
TGTATAAGGAACTAGTCCTTACATTTAAAAAACATGTAAACAGTTTAAATGTGTTATTCAATTGAACACAACATCTCCTTGTTCTTTGTATTACAACTTTAGCTAAAAGATGTCCTGACTTGATCTTTTCTGCTAAACTCCCTGCACATTCTGATTTATCACCTTTCTAAGCTGCCTTAATTATTTTTTCCATATAGCTTTTCCAGACATACATGTTTCTGTCTCAGAGTCCCTCTGTGACTGTTAAATCTTTCTCAGATATGGTGAACCTAACCTGAAACATGATAATCAATTCTAGAGCACTACTGATTTATTCTAGTGACATTATAACTTTTTGGGTGTTAATTTTTACCCAATTGCTTTAGTAAAGATTTTCACTAAGCTATCCACATATGTTTAACAGGTGATTTCCTCAAGTTGGTTGCAATTAATTTAGGTTCACTACTGAAGAGTATATTGTTCCAAATATTCCTGACAGTGTAAATTACATTGCTTTCATCAACAATGATTTTTATCCATTACAGTGTTACCAGTTCACCTAACTGCAGAAGAGTTTTCAGAAGTTTCTAGCAGTCTTCTTCAGTCTTAAGATAAATTATTTTATCTCATCAGAAAATTTGATTTCTCTATGTTATTGCTTATTTCCAAATTATAAAGAACATATTAAATAACATCTGACCTAGGATCTATCCTTGGAGAATCTAAGCTCCAGTGACAACCTGAATGAAGGAGATTTTTAGAAATTATGTGTGTGATTTTAAATGTCTCACTGAGACGCATAGTGAAATCCCTCATCCCATGAGAAAGAGACTAAGAAAAGTTTACTTAATCTAAAACAAATGTGAGAGAATAGTTATACAACCATTGTCTGAGCAATAACGGCAGGACACTTCTCATACAGAAGTCCAAGATGGTCTACCTTAGGAAGAATGACATTTTAAAGACTAGTAAAAAATTAAAGACACTCCTAAGTTTTTAGCCAGCTGTGCCAATCTACATGTGTTAAAATGAATACCTCCATCTGCCAGTTTCACAGAGACATTGGGCTGAAAGGGACATTCTGAACGATCATATTCATTCATTCTTCTCCCCGTCACAGCCACCCCATCACATTAATCCCACCAGATACCTATCACGCTGTATCTTAAAAACTGTTAGGTATTTTGTTTCCACTGATCTCATTAAAAAGATGTTCCACAAGCTGATTGCTCAGACAGCCAGGGACCTTTTTTAATTTTTAGTCTACATTTATTTACGACCAGTTTACTGTATTCGTGTCATGTTCAAACCTCTGCCAAGTACTTTCTTTGCTGGCATGTATCAAAATACATTATTTATACTAAATACTTATACTATACAATCTATATTTACTATATTCTATACATACTATATAGCATATCATATATACACTATATATATTTACATATATAGAATCAGAATATATAGATAACAATAATATCCCCACCTAGTCTTCATTTGGTTAGGTTGAAGATCTCTAATTTCCTCAAAAAAATGATTCTTTATTCCCCAGAACATCCTCATAAGCTTATTTTAAGTCAACCTCTTGAAAACACAGATGGCCTCAGCTGAACACAGCATTCCAGATGAAGCCTCTCCTGTTTTGTACAAAATTTTACTCATACTTCTCTGACAGGGAACTTTTGGAGAGAGTCCAACGGAGGGCTACGAGGATGATTAAGAGACTGGAACATCTCTTGTATGAAGAAAGGCTGAGAGACCTGGGGCTGTTTAGTCTGGAGTAGAGAAGGCTGAGAGGGGACATCATAAATGTCTATAGAGAACTGAAGGGTGGCTGTCAGGAGGATGGAGCCAGTCTCTTTTCAGTAGTGCCCAGTGATAGGACGAGGGGCAATGGGCACAAACTGCAGCACAGGAAGTTCCACCTCAACACGAGGAAAAACTTCTTTACTGTGACAGTGACGGAGCACTGGACCAGGCTGCCCAAAGAGGCTGTGGAGTAGTCTTCTCTGGAGACTTTTGAAAACCTGAGTGGACACGTTCCTGTGCAACCTGCCCTAGGTGATCCTGCCTTGGCAGGGGGGTTGGACCAGATGATCTTCAGACGTCCCTTCCAACCTCCACCATTCTGTGACTCTGAAATACCTCATCTGTGTTACTACGATATTCATGATTTTTATGGTTATGTCAAAGTGCAAGAATAGCCCTACCATTTAATTTTAAGTGCTCATTTACTAGGCTTTAATATGTTAATAGTTTAAAAAAAAAAGGACTTTTGTTACAGTTTAGGACAAAAATACAGGTAGCAGGTTTGCAAACAAAAGTAGGAACTATAGGACTCATAAACCCATCTTTGGCATTCATTGTGTTGGCAGAACATTAGATAACCAGAAAATGGCAGCATGATAAAAATAATAAAAATGAAACTAAATAAATAAAAAAAGTGTTGCTTCCATCAACGAAGGTGAGAAAGTGAGCTTGCTCACAGTTAACAGCAACAGACAGCAGATGTGTTTATCTTGCATAGGTTAAGATAGCACAATATTAGACTACCTTATATAGATGATAATTTCAGATTAGCAATAAGATTATAAAAGAAGAATTCTGTTCTACAGATGATGCTCCTCTGCCAGCAAATCCATACTTTGTGTTAAAATTCCTGTCTGCAGATGCCCCCAAACCTTCAAAACATCAATAAACTAAGCGAGATTTCCTCCCTAATAGCCTAATGACCTGTTATTGTTCTATAGGATAAAACTTCTGTTTAAAATTTTATTCTTTTTCTTTTTTCTCTTTCTCATCTATTACCTGTACAACTTCAGGTCTCATACCCTTCATGTTACTGTCACACATAAATTCTGCTTCTCTTATCTGTAGTTTTAGTATTATTTCTTTCTTTGTTCATATTACATATAAAATTTTAAAATAGAATTCTTTTTATCTACTATATAAGTTTCCTCAGGGCAGGTCCACTGCACTTTCTTACTTCCCAGTTCACATCTAAAAATACTGGTCACAGTTACCCTCTGCTGAACTAGTCCACCCATGTCCCTCCCTGTCTTTGCTGACACCAATTCCTAAGCTCCAAGTTTCTTAGTAAGGAATAGTGTCAGGAGCCCCGAAGAGCAGGATTTGCTCTCCCTGATTTTAAATGTTATTTATGTTCACTCTGATGTATTTCACCTGTTATTAAATCTCACAATTTTATTGTAAATCTTGCGGTTGTCACTGCTAAGGTGGAAGATACTGCTACCAAGCAAACGGTAAGTTTTTAGGTTTTTTTGCTTGTGGTTGTAGGAAACGTCAACATATGTTTTTAAAATAATAATTTTTTAAAAAATCATGATTCTTTTTTAACTTCGACTC
>NW_010564506.1:5623-7446 GCF_000687285.1 Phaethon lepturus | reverse complement strand
GGGGCCAGGGGCCCCTCCGAAAACCCTCGCTGAAATTTTCCCCTTCGGATATTGATGTGGAGGATTGTGTGCACCCGTGGAGAAAACTGCCCTTTTGGGGTGCAAGGACGGTAAAAAAAATAATAATTGCCCTGGTGGGGAGCGGGGTGTGTCGGAGGGCAGAGGCCAAGGACACAGCTCGGGGAGAAGCATCCTCATCACCTATTTTTTAACCCCAAAATAAGAAGGATGAGGATGCTGGGTGAAATGGGGTGCAGGCAGGGCTGCTGGCATCTGCTTGATTCCCCGGAGGGGCTGAGACCCCCCGGGCCGGAGAAGGGTCCCCTTCTCAACAGCATCGCGCGCTTCCCCTCCACGCCTGCCCGCCGGCCTCGGGCAGCGGCTCTGCCTTGGCACCGAGCTCAAACCGTGCCTGATTTGGGGCCGTAACCGGCAAACGTTCAACCCGAGCGGCCGAGGCGGAAACCCTCTGCACGTCTCTAGGGCGACGTTTTTATTCTGCATCCCAGTAACACCCCATTGCTCCTTGCGACAGAGCTCCCAATTATTTTTGCAAGGATTTAGGGACATGACATAAATACACATACCTAGATATATATTTGTATTTATTGTGTGTATGTACATATCAAATTAACACCCAATATTGGCTTAAAACCCACGGCACCAGAACACGCACGTACGGAGGTGTGGGCTGGAAGCGGGATGTCTAAGTTTGTCCCCGGAGCGGCTGATGGATGGACAAGGAGGAACCGGCGGGGGCCGGGCGGTTTTAATCAGCCTGTGTGTGTGTGTGACAATAGTTGGGTGAAGAAGAGGACCTGAGACCCGCATCCTTGATTCGTTATAAATCAGATCTGTAAAAACGGGGTGGGGGGGGAATTAAATCTGAGGGATTGTGGTGCTTTCAGTGCCAACTCAATCCCCAAGCTGGAACAAAGCTTTGCCAGCCCTGAAATAAATGATGCTGCACCTAATGGCTCTTATTCCTTCCCCGCCGCCTCCGACCAGGCAGCTTTAGGGTTTTAACGATGCCGACACGATGGGAAGCAGCATCTGGGGCTGATGCTGATTTTTGCCAGTAAAGGTAGCCCTGCCGGGGGAGGTGGAGGTCCCAGGGGACTCGTGGCAGGGAGGGGAGGCTCGTCCCCGTGTCCCCAGGACCCCGCTCGGCCGTGGCTTTGCTGATGCCCCGCAGCCGCCGGGCTCCTCTCTCTGCTCAATTGCACAGCGCGCAAATGGAATCGCTCTCCTCGCTGTGTTTGTGGCCACGGGAGTGGAAGAATTACATTGGGCTGAAAATAGTATTTACTTTTACTGATTGAAAAATAGATGTTGGGAAAAAAAAAATAAAAAAAAATGCAAAAGCAGGAATTGAAACTATAATTACAACAAACCGTATGTAAACTCCCAGGTAAACACTGATTATACTGTGTCATTTCAGCCAGACTTTATTAGCAAGGGAAGAAGCGAATCTTCTTTCTCTCTTCGCCTGCGGTGGATGCCGCGTGCAGGATCCCCCCACCTGCCATTTGCGGAGCACTTTTCACCCTAAAAAATCTCATGGTTGTGGCCTGATCCTGCATACCTCCCATCAGCTCAGTTTCCTGGGCTGAGCCATGCTGTCACCCTCACGAGGGTGCAAAATGGGGCTGCTGGGGTGCTGCCGCGGGTGCAGGGCAGAGCCACCCCGGGACACCTCCTCCCCTTTGGGGAGAGACTGGGAAGGGGCTGGAGGGTGTGAGGGGATGAGAAACTCGGGGTGCGGGACCCAGCCTGCTCGCTCCTGCAGTGCCGTCTCCCTGGGATGGGATGGGATGGGATGG
>NW_010564506.1:5111-5487 GCF_000687285.1 Phaethon lepturus | reverse complement strand
TTTGCTTGCCCCTCGTCATTGCAGCCAGACCCCCTTCATGGGGGAGCTGCGTCCCCAGAGCCCAGCACCCCAAATGCGGGAGAGGAGCAGGGTCGGCACACTGTTCCCAGGCGCCTGGGTTACGCAGCATCCCCCTCGCTCGCTGGCCTGGCGCACGGTCCCGCAGGGCCTCGGGGGTCTCTCCTCCCTCGGGTCTGGCGGAGGCAGAGCGATGCCATCGCACTGGTGACATGTCGGTCCCCCCCGTACCCCGTGTCCCTCTCAGGACACCCCGTGAGGGGACCGCAGCACCCCCTCCTCTGCCATGCATGCAGGGGTCACCTGGCAGCGCTGTCCCCTTAGGATAAATATTTGGGGTGCTCTTGCTGCAGTTTCC
>NW_010564506.1:0-5049 GCF_000687285.1 Phaethon lepturus | reverse complement strand
CGCTTATACAACAGGGCTGCAGGGCCCGGCCGGCCGTACAGCTTTGCCATAGTGGCACCCTGTGGCAAAACGCATTACTACAGCTGGCAGGGGCTTCGGAGGGGGACACAAGGCCTGGGGGACCATCCCGGCCCCCCGTGGTGGGTACCACCCAGCCCCGTGGTTGCCCGTGGGGTCAGCCGGGATGCCCAACCAGCCTAGACATCCCCCTGGACCAGTGCTGGGATGCTGGCAAGCTCGATGGCCATCGCACACTCCCTTAGGGCTTGCCAGTGGCATCTGCATGGCCGGGCGGCGTGGGGCTGCGTGGCGGCGTGGAGGGGGGAGTATGTGTGTGTGTGTTGGTTTTCTCCTGCCGGAACAGACCCGGAGTGACGGAGCGAGCTCTTTGTCTGCCCGCGCGCCTGCCTGTCACGGCTCCCGGCGGTTCCCCCCCTTTTTTTTTCAGCCACTTTGGCAGGAGCTGTCTTGGAATTTTAATGCATCTGATTAACGCGCCGCGATGCAATCGCAAAGCCGGCTGTACCCCTTCCCCAGCCTTGCCTTTTTGGGGAATAAATAGTCAAACGCAATCAGGCACCCCCACCCACAGCACACCACCCCGTCCCAGACTGAGCTGGGGAATGGGACCGAGCTGGAGGCACGAGGTGATCCCAATGGGAGAGGTCCTGATGCCGGTCCGGTCTCAGCCCAGCGAGCTGGGGGGTGTAATGCAGACACCTCTGCCATCCTGGCCCCGGGGTGGCACATCTGGGTTTGGGGCTGGCACAGGGATGTGCTGAGGGATGTGGCACTGGGTAAAACAGTAGGCAGTTGCGGGAAGGGTCACCTCTCCCTCCAGGAACAAGGGTGAGCAATAGAAAACTCCAGGCAGAAGGGAAAACGGTGAAGGAGAGAGAGTGGAGAGGCAGGGGAAAGCTGCCTGCTGAGCAGGGAGGAGGAGATGGGTGAGCAGATAGCCCTGCCGCCCAGGAGAGGACGAGGGGGAGTTATTGACACAGAGGACACGTTGCTAAAAATTAAATCTGTCCCTTCCTCAGGCGGTGTTGACAGAAGAGGATGGGTAGGAGATATCAACGGCAGGCACACGTGTCCCAGGAGAGAGTGAGACACCGGCGGAGACGGAGCAAGAAATGAGCCTGTGTGCGGGTGCTCTGCCCGGGACGGCTGCAGGAAACAAACTCAAACCCTCTCTGGAAAGCGGGGGGCACCTGCAGGCTGGGGGCACCCCGTGAAACAGCCGCCCTGCGGGCACCGGGGAGGATCCAGCGGCCGTCAGGGCCTGGCAGGGGCCCCATGGGCGCTGGGGAAGGTGCAGGGCTGTGCAAGGGGCTGGGAGACCCCCGCACCATTTGTGCACGGGGCTCTGACAGCAGAGAGGGGTGCGGAAGGAAAGCTCCCCTGCACATCAGCTGCTCTGGGTCAGACCTTTGCTGCATCCAAAAACAAGATGGGGAAGAAGAGATACCGAACGCCTTGGCAACGGGGTGGGGGCTCGCGCCTGCCAGGCTTGGCGTGGGGATGCTCCCGACTCCGTTGGCCCACCCTGTGCTACCAACAATTCCCACGCAGGCAGCCGAGTGGAGCAGAGCTGGCAGCAGCCAGGGAGGGAGGGAGTAGGGAGGCTGCGGCTGCGGTGACAAGGACCACAGCCTGGGCATCCCCGTGCTGTTCGTGTGCCGGTGACCAGGAGCGTGGTGGTGTGGCACGTCTCCTTATGGCACAGGTGTGCAAGGGAGGATGCTCGCAGGGGCAGAGCGGAGCAAAGGGGGAGAGGTTGGGAGATGCCGCTCAGGACCCATCACGCTGCTGGGATGTGCCAATGGGTAGAGGGGGACGCTTGATGGGGACAACCGGACACTGAAGGAACACGATTGGCCTGAAGGTTGAACATATGAAAGCAAAGGTGGTTTGGGCTCAAATGGGACAGAAAACCCATTTCCCGAGCATCTCCTCCAGTGGGAGATGACTTCAGAGGGGTCGTGGGGGTTTTAGCTGGCCGAGGGTTTGACTGGGAGACGTTAGGCTGACGTTTTCAACTTGACTGCAACCCAGCCAGCTCTTCCAGGGATGGTTGCGATGTTTATTAATGGTGGTGAAGGAAGGGACCAGCAGATTTCTAGAGCCCCACAAGCATAACGAGGGGCTACTGGCCCTTTCCCAGGCGTTGACCGTGGACCATGACCATACTACTTCGCCCCGGGGCTTACCAGATGTCAGCCATGTCCCCAGAAATAAATTATGAAGAAAGGGAGAATTAACCCAATGCAAACGAGGCAGCACAAGCCCCTCCTCTGCCTTAGGGCTGCTCATGCTAAAGGCTCGATCAACCCCACTTTGGTGACCCACGAGGCGAACACCAGATGCAGATCAAATGCCACTTGACTGGGGTCTCTCACTTCGCCTTCAGAGCAGGGACCCCCTGGTTTCCGCAGCTGCCAGGTGCAGATCCCAGGTCCTACCAGCGCAGCCTTTTGTCCCGAGCGAAAGCTTCCTTTGGGAAGGTGGTTTCACTCCCGTATGCACCTTCCCTAAGGTTTTCTTCGGGGTTGTGTCCCACCTCCAGCCCCTTTAGCATCCCTTTACCCTATTAATATCCTTTGACTCTCCTCGTACCTGCAGACAATCTGGTCCCCAACCACCTCCACCTCCCCCCCTCCTCAAAAGCTTCCCTCAGCTGTCTTTTAAGTCGTAGCTGAAATCTGCGGTATGTAGGAGGAGAAATTCAGTCTGACAGCAGTTTAAAACACCGCACTACTTGGCAGATTTAAATGCTATTTTAAATATAAGCTATGACACAATGGACAAAAATAGCATTGAAAATACCCTGTCATGTTCCATATTGCGAGGAATAGAGAAGCAGACCAGGCTAGAAAGGAGCAGAGAGAGGGGCAGATGGAGAGGAGAGGTTATTTTGTTTGTTTTAAAGAAACTGTATAAATGTATTTTGTATGTGACTGGGTAAATGTGTTCATGGAGCCCCTCCCCAAATAAATAAACCTTCTCATGAAAAATTTACATATTTTATTCTATGTGCGATCTGCCCAAGCAGGTTTGCTGGTAAATAATTGGTGAGAGGATATATTGGTTACCAGATTGCTTTGGTGATGCTCAACACCAGCAGCCACCAGCTATCAGACACCGCTTGGTCCTGTCTGAGCCTTTTTCCCCCCTTTATTTATCTTTATCTAGAGGAATTTGCTCTCCTCGAGAAAATGAAAAAGCCACCCTAAAATACCTAGAAATGATGGGTTGCTTGCAGCTCAGCAAGGCTGCGTTGTGCCGGGCCGGGAGCGGGTGCTGTAGGAGCTGATGTATCGCAGCCCTGGGCTGGGGGCATCCCTGCAGGGTCAGTCCATGGGACCGGGGAGGGATGGAGGGATGGAGGGATGAGGGCTGAGCCGCGACCCATTTCCTGAGGTGCACAGGTGTGTGGCTGGAAGATCCCGGGAGCGTGCCTGACCCCACACCCAGTTGCCCACCTGGTGTGGGTGCGAAGTGCTCGTAGCATCTGGGTCCACAGATTGTGGGGTTGTAGGGAGAAGTTTCTCCTTCATCTCCTTCCCAAATAAAAGCGCTGCTCCAAGCTGCTCTGTCCTCTCAGCATCTTCTTTGCCATCCCTCCACACGTACAGGGCAGGACAAACGTCCAGCCCCTCTTCGGGCTTGTCTCAGTGGAGCGGGTTTTGGCTCCTTCCAATCCCCCCAGTATAACCAGAAGTAAATCTGGTGGGAAAGGGTTGACCTGAGGACAGTCTGAGAGATCTGGGAAGCGGTCAGAGTGTGAGCGAGCCTCGGGCTGCAGCACCATGCGCTGCCCTGGAAAGCCCCAGAGATAAGGGCTGGTGCTCCCTGCCAGGCTGTCCCTGCCCGGGGACAGGCGCAGGGGATGGCACCCACAGCACAGCGGGCACCGTGACCTTCTCAGGCTCTAGGCTAAGCCAGCTGGCAGAGAAGGGCACCCACACCTCCATATCTTAATAAAGATTTTAAAGACCCCCCCAGTGGTCCTGCCTGATGCAGGCTGAGCACGGGCAGAGACACACGGCTTTCAGAGAGCGCCCGGCTCTGGACACCAGCACCAGCGAGGAGGTACTTGTACAGCACCTCTTGGCCCTTGCGCACCTTGCAAAGGGGAGTGTGTACTGTCCTCAACACTCCCCTGCGTGCACAGAAACCCAGAGCTAGAGGGAAACTGGAGGATCCCTGGTGAGATTAAAGGAAAAACTCCTGGCAGGGCCAAGAGAGGCTTTGCTGTGTTACAGCCTAAGTAGCATCACCGCTGCCAGAGCTGGCGCTGGGCACTCCACTCACCAGGTGATTTTCGTGCCCCATTCAGAGAAGCAGAACCACCACTCTGTGAAAGCAGCCTTTTTGTGCTTGTTTTCTATTTTAGATGAAAATAAAAGCATTTCTGTGTCTTTTGATCTGCCTCAGTTCCTTAGCGACACTTTCGGATGCTCACAAGCATTTGGGCACGGTGGGTCCCCATAGGGTCCCCAGGACTCCCTGGGGAACTGCAGCCATGCAGGTACAACCAGTAGCAGAGAAGTTAAGCGAGGATGGGACGTGGCCCCAGCCTCTCTCAGCCTTTCCCCAGGCTGCCTCGCCCTCCGAAACCTCACCCCCTTTTGCAGTACGAGCCTCGGGGTGTGGAGTTGCTGATGCTCGGGTACGTGGCAGGCACAGCCATGGGGGTACGCCGGGCTCCTGCCCACCTGCGGCAGGTATCGCAGGGCCGAAGCTGCTCGCCAGAGCGGTGGCATTGCAGTCCTGCCTCCTCTTCGCGCCCTGCCCAGCTGTGACGGCAGCTCGGCTCCCTCCCTTGCTCTTTGTTAACCACTGAATTCATCTGACAACTCAAAGGGAGAGAGAGAGGAGAGAGACCCTGCGGCCTGCCGTGGCCGGCGCGGTTCCCCGGCTCCCCCTCTGCCCTCATTTGCAATGCTTGAGTGGGGATTTCTCTATTTACTAAGCTAACAATGTGGGTTCCCAGGGCCTGGGCTGATGATGACATCCCTGCGCTGGTGGGTGGTGGGGCCGGGGGGG
>NW_010564505.1:1969-2203 GCF_000687285.1 Phaethon lepturus | reverse complement strand
AGCTGAGCGGACGAGGCAATTAACAGCGGACAAGGGAGGCCAGACAAGGACTCATTAAACCTGCCCCTCACTGGGGAGAGCTGGCCAGCCTCAGAGACCCCCTGCACAGGCAGCTCAGCAATTAATTCCCTGGGTTTGTTTTAATTGGCTGAACTTCCAGTCAGGTTCGCTGTCCCAGCTCAGCCGCCGCACTGGCTCTTTCCCGCCTAGCCGAGGGGAGCAGGACCACAGTGT
>NW_010564505.1:1360-1760 GCF_000687285.1 Phaethon lepturus | reverse complement strand
CCCCCCCCGCCTGGTGGCAGGCAGGTGTCCGAGGGAAGGCAGCCACTAACGAGAACAGATTGTTGTCATTGAGCTGTAATTACTTCATTAGGCCAAGGCACGCGCTGGGGAGAGCCAGGCGCAAGCCAGAGCCGTGGTCACGGTCCTCATTGCTGCGCTTGGCTTGCGACCAGCGAGGGGATGTAGCTCGTGGGGCAGAGCTGGGACCCGCAGAGGTCACTGGGGCCGGTAAGGGGCTGTGGGCAGGTCTTGGGGGGCTTGCCAGGGGCATGTCTGGGCCACCCCTCAACCCGTCTGGGTGCCTTTTCCCCACAGCACCTGGAGTCGCGTCTCCGCACCCTGGGCCGGCCCTTCGTGCGGGTGCTGCTGTCCGAGATCTTCCCCAGCAAGTTGCAGCTCT
>NW_010564505.1:585-1117 GCF_000687285.1 Phaethon lepturus | reverse complement strand
TCCTTGGCAGGACGGCTCCAGCACAGTGGGGACCTCGCACTCTGCCCCTCCACTCCCTTCCCTGGGGGGCTGCTGCAGGGCTTCATGGCAGCTTGTTCTTCCCAAAATGTTCATCCCCATCCATTGCTGCCTGTTCCACTTCCACTTCCAGGTGGGTGCAGGTGGCCTGTCCCCGGCTCTCCATTGACTGGGGAGAAGCCTTCAGCAAGCCGCTGCTGACGCCCTACGAGGTGAGCACCCCGTCCCATTCTGGGGGGACCAGCCCTGCCGTGGGGTGATGTGCCAGAGCGTCCCTCAGAGCCATGGTGCTGCGAGGCGCCAGGACGGGGATGTCGCTGCAGCTGGGCAGCATCCTCTCCTCTCCCCGCCTGCGCTCAGTGCACAGTCCGGGTGTGCCACTGGGATTTCCGATCCTTTGTAAAACCACTGGGATTCCCAGTGCTGTGATCTTCCCTCCGGCAGTGCCCTGCTCGTCACGCCAAGCCGCCGCGCTGGGACCTCTCCCAGGCTCCCCTACGGCTGGGATGTCCGG
>NW_010564505.1:0-470 GCF_000687285.1 Phaethon lepturus | reverse complement strand
CGCCCCCTGCCCATGGACACCCGGCCCAGGTTGGCAGCGTGTCCTGGGGCAGTGGGGTGTCACCAGGGCAGCGGGTTCCCGCTCAGTCCCTTCGCTGTTGGTGGCCACGTGGGGTGGAGGGGACAGGCAGCGGGAGCGCTGGCGCTAATTGAACGCTCGGTGCCATACGGTGCCCGGTGCCGTGTGCCAAAAGCGCCACCCCGTGGCTTCGTCCCGGGTGAACAGTAACGGGGCCAGTGCCAGCCCGTCCAGGGAGGACACGCGAACCCTCCTCCAGCCCCTGCCAGGTCGAGTGCCCACCTGGCCCCACAGCTCCCCAGGAAGGGGGTTCCCCCCAGCTGTACCCCATGGGGTGCTGTGGGCTGAGCACGGGCAGGATCATCACAGTTTAGGCAGGGGCTGGGGCCCCATCCTGACACCTCTCTCCGCTGCAGGGGAGGCCGCCCGCACCCCCCACCCTGGCAGAAGAC
>NW_010564504.1:819-1110 GCF_000687285.1 Phaethon lepturus | reverse complement strand
GTGATAATAAAAATCGCAGAGGGAGAAGAGTAGCAGGATGTGCAATTGTTAGTCCCAATGGCCTCACCTTCCACCATTATAAGTGGTGGGACTGGAAGGATTGCCTGTCTTTGTACATGTCCCATTCACTACCTCTGACCTGTTAAATTTGAAACAATCTGTTGGTTTATACAGAGAAAATCCTGAAAGAATGCACCAACTTTTAGAGACTATAATGCTGACTCCCAGTTCTAGTTGGGGAGATGGGAGATGTACAAGCATTATTAAATACTTTCTTTATAGCAAAGGAAA
>NW_010564504.1:0-765 GCF_000687285.1 Phaethon lepturus | reverse complement strand
CCCCCGCTGCCCAGCCAGTTCCCGAGCAGTGCCCTCCCTGGTCAACTCCCCCAGTTTATATACTGGGCATGACGTTTTATGGCATGGTATATTCCTTTGTCCTCAGAAGATATTCCTGGCTGTGTCCCATCCCAGCTTCCCATGACCCCGCCCCAGCCTGCTTGCTGGCAAGCCAGCATGAGAAGCTGGACAGTCCGTGACTACTTAGCAACAACTAAAAACATCAGTGTGTTATCAACATTTTTTTCATATCAAATCCAAAACACAGCACTGTGCCAGCTACTAAGAATAAAATTAACTCTGTCCTGGCCAAAACCAGAACAGAGTTGGGACAGCAACTGAGAGCAAATAAATAAACATTATGACCAGCGACTATGAAAATAATATAATGAATGCTTATAACAGATTTGTTCTAATGTGCTCTGGTCAGATTTGTTATTATCTCAACCTGTTGTGCCCCATGTTGGGCACCAAAAAGGACTGTCATGGTTTAACCCCACAATAAAATTGCTCACCACCCACTGACCAATGTTAAAATAGATTTTGCTCTAGTACATAATATATTTTTTTATTCTTTGAAAGCATTTCTTCTCCAAAGTCGGTTTAGTAGCTATTTCTTCATTCTTTAACCAAGAAATGTGCAAACTCCACAGGGGTGTTGGGCGAACTGAAACATTCATGTTAAATCTAATTGGACATATTTGGTTTTTGTGACATATTAGAGCAGAGGTAAAGGAGAGGCATTCTTATGTCCTTAGTTTGTTA
>NW_010564503.1:6691-6932 GCF_000687285.1 Phaethon lepturus | reverse complement strand
GAAAACGCTGGAGGCAGCTGAGCAGAGGAATTCCGGGACCCCAGCAGCTGTGGGAGAGCTCGACGCCGTGACGCCTTCCCAGGAATGTGTTTTCCTTCCTGCTGCTGCGGCACCTGCTAGTAGGTGACACCTCTGTGGCCCTGTCCTACGGCCCCAGAGCCACGTCCTATGGCTGCTGGGGTGGGCCTCCCCAGGGCACCCTGGCAAGAGGGTGGTTGCGAGTTCTGCGGCCACCCCCCGC
>NW_010564503.1:5780-6599 GCF_000687285.1 Phaethon lepturus | reverse complement strand
AATACTGCTCCCTCGGTTACGGCTGCGGCAGGCTGCGGGAATGCGGGTCCCCGAGCCTCCACGCCGAGGCTTTCTGCATATGTATTTTTAGCATGGTAGATGTTGCAGAGCCACTGGGAACCCGTCTACACTGCCTCTGCAGCCAGGGAAGCCAGGCGGGGTTCACTGGCTGTGACTCCCTGTGCACAGAGCACCCTGGATCGCTGACGGACCCCGCATGCAGCCGGCTGCTCGGCAGCACAGAGCGCTGGCGAGCACTGCTCAGCCTGGGGCCATTTTCCTCGAAACAGGCCCTACCTGAGGGAGAGATCAGTGCCAAGCTCCGACACCCACATGCTCCGCTCTCGAGGGAGAACCGGAGTGCCCTGCGGCACCGCATGTGGCCCTGGGAGGGCCGGGAATGACTGACGTGGCAGCTACAGCCACACAGGACGGGGACTTGCAGGCTCCAAGGGCTGCGTTCACCCCAGAGCAGCCTCTGCCCCCCATGGCCAGCCTTTGCAGGGCCCTGCGGCAGCGCACGGTACCTCCAGCTTCTGCGAGACCAAGGAGAGGGCGCTCGGGTCGAGGTTGGAGGCTGCGAAGACCTCGCTCAGCTCCACCTCCTTTTTCTCCAGGACGCTGAGGAGTCCCTTCAGCTTGCGCTCCAGGAGCAGGTTCTTGAAGCCCGTCTTCTGCTGCACCTCGTTAATGGCTTTGGTGAACTTCTGATAGAGCTCATCTCGCTCTGCCTGTACCTGCTCCCAAAGACAGCAAGGCCTTCACACCGCCCTCAGGACCCCCAGGCTGGCAGCCACGCAGGGGTGGGCGGCAACACGG
>NW_010564503.1:5109-5613 GCF_000687285.1 Phaethon lepturus | reverse complement strand
CACCTCCTCAGCACTGCTGCTTCCTTCTCCCCTGCGGGCACAGGACCCCCCCCGGCAGCAGAACGGGACGAGGGGCTCGCTGCGGCACTATTTTAGGCCTCAGAGAGGGCCCCACAGCACACGGGGGTCTCTCCTCTCCTCCTCACAGCTGGCAGGAGTCCCTGGCTCACAGCTAGTTAATAAGTGTCCTAATTAGGACACAATCTCTCCTCCACAGCCTATTTCTGAATGCAGTGAATATGTTGCTGCCTTAATGATGGATTGTTAACGAGGCCTCAGATCAATGTTCATATTCCTGGGGATTTCGACGAATTGCAAATGAGCTCTCTTCTGCCTCAACAGATTTATCTGGGTTAGCTAGGGCAGGGAGAGGCTGAGTCTGGGAGAACTCAGTCAACAGGACTCATCCTGAGCCGCCCCAGCACGGCGAGCGGGGGGAACAGCCCCCGAATGCCGGCAGGAGAGAGCGAGCTGCGGCTGGGGGGGGGGGGCCGGGACGAACTA
>NW_010564503.1:1822-4995 GCF_000687285.1 Phaethon lepturus | reverse complement strand
GCCCGTGACAATCTCTCCCCACAGCTCTGCCCCCGAGCCGCCGCTGCAGCCAGTCCCTCGCGGGCCGGGAGGGGACCGCTGGAGCGTGCATGATTGCTTAGGAAAGTACAAGGCCAGGCCTGTCTGCTGACCGTGGGAGACGCCAAAGCTGTGAGCAGCTTTGTTGGAAGCAGCAGTTATCGCATGGCTCTGGATTAGAGCTTCAGAAACCCCTCGGCTAAGTGCAGCCTGGGCAGCCTCTGCTGAGTCCCCACGCCCGGCCCTCTGCGGAGGGGACAGGGTTTGGAGAGGGAAGCGGGATACCCAGACCCACCTGCAGCTCTCACCTTACTGAACCTTTGCTCCAGCACTTCGTGTTCCCACTGAAGATCCTTCAGATCCTTCTGGGTGACTTTCAGACGGGCTTTTGTGTTCTGCAGGCGGGAAGGGACTGTTAAAGAGCACGGGTTTCTCTGGGAGATGTGGGGGACGCGTTCTGGCAAGGGAGGAGAGTGACCAGCAAAGAGATATGGGCGAGAAAAAACAGGCAGCACCCACACCAACTGCCTTCCCTCCCTGCAGCGGGAGCTCCTCTGGTTTCTCGCTGCCAGAGCCCCAGAGTCCCATCCGAGATCTTACAAACACCCAGCTAAGCTGAAAGGGACTCGAGGGACTTTGCCCAGGCACCTGGCCAGGGCAAGCCAAGCAGCAGAGGTCACTGCTGAGCCACTCCCGCCAGGAAAGAGCCAGGGCGACTTGGGAAAGGGCAGGGCTGGCCACTCACTGTCAGGGCCTCCTTGTCCTTGTCATAATGGGCCAGCTTCTTCTGCAGCTCAGAGACCTGCTCCTGGGCCTGCTGCAGGGGCTCCTTCAGCTGCTTGTTCTGGAGCAGCACGTCCGCCTTCTCCTTTTCCAAGTGATTCTCTTTCTGCTTCATCTCTTCTATCTGCTCCTGTTCTTGGGAACACAAACTCCTGGAGAGGCCATGCAGCGGGGGCTGCCCAGCTCCTCAGAGCTGCCCACACCGTTAGGACACCCTCCCACTGCCAGCCCAGCAAGACACGTCTCCCTGTGCTTAAGAGCTTTGCTCATGTAATGGTGTACAACCCTCAGGAGACCAGCAGCACCCACACCACCACCTGGGAGCTGGCCAGATCTGGGTGAAACCCTCACAGGACCGGTCCCTAGGTGGAAGAGTGACACTGCAGGCCAGGCAGGCTGCGGCGGGTGGGCTGGCAGTACCTTCAGCAAGCTGATGAGTGCCAGGTTTTTGAGGGTGATATCGTTGTAGTAGTTCTTGAGGTCACCAAAGGCCTTCTCGTGGTTCCTCATCAGCTCGCTGATCTGGCTGTTCTTCCTCTCCTCCACCTCATGGATCTCGGTCTTCCTCCGCAAGTCAAGCTCATCCCGCAGCACTTGCATCTTCTTGGTGTACTTGGCCTCAATCTCTGGGGGAGCGCAGAGGGGGCTGAGTGAGGGCCTCCTGGAGAGCCTGCGTAATGCACCCCAGCTCTGTTAGCAAGCGCCAGCCCAGCGCATGCGGCCACGGCATTACTTGAGGACAAGACGCTCATTAGCAGCGTCACCGCAGCTGCCACCAGCACGCAGAGCAGTGACGCTGGGACCATGGAGCACAGAGCCCAGAAATAGCATCCTTGGAAAGAGGGCATGGAAATGCTCCAAGTCAGCCCGTGAGAACCTGAAACGTCCCCTGAGGAGGACGCTGGAGCGAGGACTCTGCAAGGGCTCCTCCAGCCACCCCAGCCCGTGGCCTGGAGAAGCGCGGCCAGACAGCTGCACTCGGCAGTAGGGCCTGGCAGCAGCGACAGTGCCCTGCCTGCACCCCTCAGCCCGCGCTGCAGGCGCCCGGCCTTGTTCCCTTCGCATGATGCTGGGGGTCCAGCAGCCCCAGAGCACGGGGGAGCAAGAACTGGGGGAAAACCATCCCCCTTTCTGCTCAAGGCTCTGCTAGAGAGCCCGGCAGTGCAGCAGAGCTCGGAGGAGCCTTCCCCAGCACACTGACAAAGGGAGCTCAGGCCAGGCCTACGCGCACGTCCTGACCTTTCACTTGTCTCTCAAAGTCGTTGCACAGCCGGGTGATCTCCTCCTCTTGTTTCTGTTAGGGAGAAGCTACATGTTAGAGGCAGACAACCAAATCCAACCAAACTGAGTCAGCCGCATCCCAAGGGAGTCCCTCCTGCTCCCTGGGAAAGGCCCCCGCCGTGGCACCGATCCCACGTTGTCCATGCAAACGGTGGCTCGTAGGCTACCCAGCTGCGCTCAGGTCTCCCTGCTGCAGGAGGGGGGTTTCACAGGAGCTGCCCCAGGAAGCCCTTCTCCCCGTTCCTGCGCTGACTTTCTCGTGCCTTTAAGCACATCTGTTACCGGTGCCTGCGGGAAACCCCATCCCATCCCACGGAGAGAGACGGGGAGGCAGGCTCCTGGTTGCACGCCAGGGCTGTGAGGGCTCAGCCAGCGGCGGCCCCACCACCTCCCTCTGCGGCAGAGGCACCTGGCACGCGGCTCTGGCCCAGCCAGGGACGTACCAGGCGCATGTTTTTCACCACCGCCTCGTTGGCCAGCTCCTGCTCCTTCAGCTCCACTTTCAAGGAGCGCATGTCTTTATGCAGCTCCATCTCCTGGGCCCAGTGATCCTTCTGGGCCCGCTTCATGGACAGGGCGCCCTCCGCCTTCAGCTCGGTGAGGTTTTCCTGGTGCTCGTACAACAAGTGCTTCACCTTCTGCTTGTAAACCTAAAGACAAGCCACAGACTGGGTGGGGAGCTGCAGCAGCAGACCCCTGGAGCTGGGATATTGGCCGAGATGCTCCTGGCTTGCATCTTGCCCAGCTTCTCCTCCTCTTCCACCTTCCCTCTCCTCCTCAGAGCTGCCCAAGGCTCACCCAGAGTGAGGGGCACTCACAACACCTTCTCCCCTCCCACCTTGATCTCCACTTGATGCCGCTCCTCTGCCTCCTCCATCTCCCGGTCCTTGTTCCGCAGCTCTGCTCTCTTCTCCTCCAGCTGCCGGCGGGTGATCTCCCAGAAGGTGTGAATCTTGTCACGTTCCAGCTGGAAATAGTTGCGCTCTTCCCGTTCCCGGTCCAGCTCCTCCCGGAGACGCACAATGTGCTTCTCCAGCTGCAAAGCCAAGGGGAAGAGCCAGGCAGGGGGAAGACGAGGCCACGGACAGATG
>NW_010564503.1:1266-1653 GCF_000687285.1 Phaethon lepturus | reverse complement strand
ACAGGACGGAGAAGTGCAGGAGAGAAGGGGAGGAGCCCCGACACACAGACATTGCCCAGAACCCACCAGCCTCTGAAAAAGGAGTAACAAAACCTTAATCCTACTGTGAGCAGCCTGGGCTCAGAGATTCTGTCTCGCAGTGTCTGGTAACACCATTCTCAGATGCCTAAATACCACTGACTCATAGAATCACAATTGGAAGGGTTAGGAAAGACCCTTAAGATCATCCAGTCCAACCGCAAACCTCATGCTGCCAAGCCCACCACTAAACTGTGTCCCTAAGTGCCACATCTGCATGTCTTTTAAATCCCTCCAGGGATGGTGACTCCACCACCTCCCTGGGCAGCCTGTTCCAGTGCTTGGCAACCCTTTGGGTGAAGAAACTTT
>NW_010564503.1:0-1023 GCF_000687285.1 Phaethon lepturus | reverse complement strand
CCCCCTCAGCCTCCTCTTCTCCAGACTGAACAATCCCAGTTCCCTCAGCCGCTCCTCACAAGACTTGTGCTCCAGACCCCTCCCCAGCTCCGTTGCCCTTCTCTGGACACGCTCCAGCACCTCAGTGTCCTTCTTGTGGTGAGGGGCCCAACACTGAACACAGGATTCGAGGTGCGGCCTCACCAGTGCCGAGTACAGGGGCAAGATCCCTGCCCTGCTCCTGCTGGCCACACTATTGCTGATACAGGCCAGGATGCTGTTTGCCTTCTTGGCCACCTGGGCACACTGCTTACACCAAGATGTGCAAGATCTTATCCCAGGACCAAGGACGCCAGGCCAGGGCCATCTCCTCCTCTGCTTGTAGGACGCACAGCAAAATAAGTAGGACTTGGAGCAACTGAGGGGCAGCGGCTGCACCTTCCACCTCTGCCTGCCCTCCCTGCACCTGTGGGAACCTCCTGCCCCAGCAGCAATGCTCCAAGAGCACAGCAGGCTGCAACCACAGAGCTCAGGCTGAGCCATCATCCGGCTGAGCGGGCTGCCAGGGCTACGGAGTCAGGGAGAAGGCAGTGAGGGCACAGGGCTGGAGGGCAGAGCTCCCCAGACCAGCGGAAGGGAGGGGAGGATGAGGTGGCTGCTCCTTCCGGGAAGAGTGGGAAGCCCCACACACAGCCCAGACGGGCATTGGGTAGCGAAATGAACATCGGCCACTTGTCTCTGTCACCCTCGGCCACCTGTCCCCAGAGCCGGAGCCAGGCTCCAAGCAGGGGTCCTGAGAGCTGTTCTTGCAAGTAGCAACATCCTCCTACCCGGGGGTGGGCTGGGAGACGGGGGTCTCTCACCTGCTCCTTGCTCATCTCTGTCGGGGACAAGGCATCCACCACTGCTGGAGCTTTGCTCCCTTTCTCTTTTTTTCCCACCTTCTTTTTGGGTGCCTAAGGAAAGCAAGCAAAAGGCAGAAGGTGTGCGCGTGGCCCGGGTGCCGGGAGGAAGCTGTGCCGCTCAGAGCTCCCGCACGGCCCC
>NW_010564502.1:3067-13940 GCF_000687285.1 Phaethon lepturus | reverse complement strand
GAGAGCATCCCGGCGGCCCCAGCCAGCGCCGGGCCTCTCCCTGCGGAGCGGGAGGACTGGATGAAAGGCTGCAGGCAATCGCTGCTCCTCCAGGGCCGCACGCAGAAAACTTCCCCGCTCCTCCCCGGTGCTGATGGGCTCAGGGTCGGCTCTCCAGAAGGGAAGAGCAAAGGGACTTGGCCCTTCTTGGACAACACTACGTGGTTCCCTGTATGGAGTCAATCTATAAAGACAAGCCTGACTTGAGCCTCCTTAGCGACACACACACATATATAACAATGTTGTCACGCACTGAGCTGTGCCCCGCTCTGAGAGAATAGCTCTCCTCACGCTACTGTCCGCAGCAGCCACCTGACCTTCTACAGCATCTGGTGCTCCCACTGCAGGTCAAGACCTGACACACTGCCAAGAAGAGGTCCTTCGCTGCTGGACGTCTGCTGCTAAGGAGTTATGAAATTCTACGATGGCATTAGATGCTTTCAAGTAAAGACCGATTTGATTAAAGCTCAGCTCAGCAGCAAACCGAAGTCTGTAGTGACTGTGACCACAGCTAACAAACTTCCAGCAATTCACAGTCACTGGTGCTGGAAGGGACCGAAAGGCATCGTCTGTGCCATTTCCTTGCTGGGATCAACGTGCTTTGACAAATATCTGTCTAACCTGTTCTTACAGCCAAGAGCTGGCAATCTTTCCAGTGCTCACCTGTCCTAACACTGAGAAATTGTTTCTTAACATCCGCACTGCTCCTTCCTTTTCCTCCAGGGAAGGCCGAGCAAGCACTGGGCCCAAGGTTACCTCACAGGACAGACTTTTATGTGAGCTCACAGTGCTTGGGAGAAGAGCAAGTGGCCAGAATACCCTTCTCCTCAAAAAGGATAACTACCATCTCCCTAAGATCACCCTTAGTTATCGTAAATCATCTCTACTGCCAAAAGGGGATGTTGGCCCTTCTCCAGCCCAGATATCCGTGGACCTGAACGCTGCACTGACATGGGGAGGTTGTCATCTCAAGGCCAACCAAGCAACCCATGGATTTTCCCCCAGATTGGGTCCCACTCCAGCTTGCCACAAGGCCTTTTCCAGCCATAGCATGAGGGGAGCAACAATGAATGGCCATGACCAGCCCTTGAGGCAACCCGCAGTGGTGGGTAACCATGACTTGGCCCTAACAGCACAAGGAATGGACTCCTCAGCACGCACCTACACATGTCTGCTGGCCAAGCTCTTCTCTTCCTCTCCTCCTTTCTCACAACTTCACCTTTTTCCTATCCCCCACAGCTTTCTTCACCCACCTCTCACTTCTCTCCCGCACAACCTGCCTTTGCTTCCATTTCTTTTGTCCTTCTCTACCTTTCTATTTTCATTACTTGCTCCACCATATTTCCATGATCTCCTGGATTTTGCTAAAAATCACCATGTTGTCCTTGCTTCCTGCTACATACTCAGGACTCCTATCCAGGCAAATATTCCTATGCGTAAGGAGCAGCTCAATGCCGGCAAGAAGTCCAAGGGTCAAACCATCCAGACCTGCTGATGTCTCATGTGCCAGAAGATGTGCTCCTCGTGGAGCTGGTCTCCACATACCTGCTGCATCTGCAGTTGTGCTTGGTGCAATCAGGCCCAGGAAAGAGCCAATGTTTCAGGGTGGGATGCAGCACACGATGGGTTGCCCTACGAGGATGCTGAAAACACACTGCACCGTGGTCAAGGAGGAGACAGGGTGATGGGGAGAGAGGGAATCAGGCCCCTCGCTTTTGGTGTCCAGTGCCAAAGCCCCAGTTTTGATGGTTTTACTGCTTTGAGTCATTTATTTTAGTGGGGTAATGAAGTCATGTGTAAATGTTAGATTTAGCTTTCGGCTGTCAGCTGTTCCCTCTTTAAAAAAATAAGGAGAAAGAGAGACAGAGCGGGCGAGGGGAGGGGTGAGAAAGAGAGAGAGGCTTTTTGGTGAAGGCTGGGTAATAAATTACAGGAGCAGTTCTTGGGCTGCCAATTTAACACCATAAATCAAGCCCTGGGTATTACCCAAGTGCTCCCTGCGGAGGGCTGTCGGGTCAGAACGACCACCTTTTCAAATACTGGAAATGAAATCTTCCTAAATTCTGACCAACCTCATCCCTGCCAGAAACGGTAATTTATGGCCTTATTAAAGGGCAGGAATCGGGAGAGGACGGCAGGGGAGCGAGCGAGGGGGGAAGCGCTCTCATGGCTGCCTGTGGCCAGACCTCGAGCTCTCAGCCCCCAAAGGGACGAAGCAGCCCCCTTCCCCCTCACCCCGCAGCCCAGATGGGGGGTGCCCCCACGTTGGCGTGAGCCGGGGTGCCCTCCCACCTGCCACGTGCCCGCCGCAGGGGCCGTTGTTTTAAGTCGGCGCCAGCCAGGGACCGATTCTGGTGACGGATTTAGGAGGTCACAGCCGCAGTCATAAATGATGAAGAGGGGGATTTAAAAATAGTGACGGCTCTATGTGGCTGCTTCCCTCTGCGGTACCTCGTGGCACGGTAGGGGAGAGGAAAGAGCAGGGGGACGGGTGTCTGCTGCCGGGGCACTTCCCAAGGGCTCATGCATGAGCCAGTGGCCCCACTGCAAAGGAGTGTGGTGCAGTGATTGCACAGGGGACAAGGCACCGAGGTCCCTGGTTGCCAGCCCCAGCTCTGCAAGGACGTGCCCAAGAGCAGGAGACATGTTACCTCCTGCTCTGCCCAGCCCTGGGGATGCTCCTGCAGGGACACGTGTCCCCCAGCTGCACAGGGGACAGCAATCACTCACCTTGATGGCTGGCGTGGGATGAAAACGCATCCAGAGCCAGCAAAACCCTGCCCTGTCTCACCTGGGAGGAAGGTACTAAAAGACAACGAACCAGCATGAAGAAGCAGAGAAGAAATGATACCTGGGCTGGAGGGAAGGATGAGACTCCTGGGACTGAGGAAAGCATGGCTGCCTGGCTGCTGTGTTCCCATTTGGGGCGATTTTGTCATAAATTCGGATTTTTCCACTCTACTGAGAACTGACCTGGGTCTGTCAGACCCTCATGTGGGAGGACAATGAGTCCGGGACTCGATGGCCTCTTATCACAGCCTCCCATCAGTACATTGCATTCCCCCTCGGTACCAGAAGGCAGCTGCTCTGGAGATGCACTTTGTCTCCGTCGGCTGGGCCGGCTGGGCCCGGCTTTTTTGGGCGACTTGCTGGAGCAAAGGAGAAGCCGCAAGCCCTGGGCTGATGCCACATCCTGACCCCGTTGCTGCTGGTAGCCACAAATAGGGGCACAGAAGGAAGATTTTAGCTTAATCATTTGTCCCACCTCCTCTTAAAAGCCAGGCCCTGCTTGCAGTGGTCATAAGAATTGTCCCGAAAACACAGTAAGAGAAAATAATAGAGAAATCTCCCCACCGCTCTGTCAGGAAGCACTCTGGCTGCACAGATCCGAAGGGCCTGAATGCACAGTAGCGCTAAACCTTCACTGGTTTAGACAGATTCTTCTGTTTTGTTGGAACAAATTAACTCCATGAGATTCGCTTGGTGCCTGTAAGAGGAAGAGGAGGAGCGGGAAAGGGGTTGTTGTTGCTAAAGGACTAGCAGGATGAGGCAAGCCAGGTGCCAAGATGCCGCTGACCACAGAAAGTCCTGGTTTAGGGCCACCTATGAGCTAAGTTTTTAATGTCTCCTTAATGTAAACGGCCTGGTTGGGACATCTGGCTGTCAGAGTGTCTTCTCGCAAGCAGCTGTTTGCAGTAACCTGTGGCTTTCATGGAAACTGGGCTCACGAGGACTCCAGTGTGATGTATTTATTACACGGAGGCAATCAACTTCCCTCTTGTCGCTCAGTTTTATGAGTGAACATTTACTGTGAAGCTGAGGCTCATCTGATAAACATTTCAAGGTACGAAAATGAATGTCCCCCTGGGAAGGAGAACAGTCCGTCAATTAAAATTGTGTTACGAGATGGCCTCCCTTGGCAAATCCTCACTCGCCTCCTGCTACGTCAGTGCCTCCGTTTCTG
This sequence comes from Phaethon lepturus, assembly GCF_000687285.1. Classification (NCBI taxonomy): domain Eukaryota; kingdom Metazoa; phylum Chordata; class Aves; order Phaethontiformes; family Phaethontidae; genus Phaethon; species Phaethon lepturus. Next base: position 9,937 of record NW_010564502.1, on the reverse strand, counting down.
CCCAAGCTCCCTGAGAAGCACGGCTGGATGGCAGAGCGTCGCTCTTGTCAGGAGCCTGGCACCTGCTGCCGCGGCATTTATACACGCTTCCCCTTGGCTGCAAGTCACACGCTTCTCAGGTACAGAACAGAGGCATATGAGCACTGCTAGGAGCTCATCTGGCTCGGTGAGGAAGACAGACAGCAGCCAAATCGACCACTGACTCCAGATGCAGCTTAGTACAGAGTCGGGCAATACGGGCAATTTAAATGTCACCTTGCAAATCTCCCGGCTTGATGCAGGGATCAGGTTAGATAGATAGCATCCTTCAATGAGTGTGTTGGATCTCAAGTAACAGAGGAAATAAGGATGTGCAAGGAGAGGCTGATGGTTCCCAGGGATTTAGAGAGAGAGGAACAATTGAAAAGGGCAACCAAGTCTGCAGTACCATCAAAGGAGGAGGAAGGCTCTGTGCCAGAGGCTAATGAACCACCAGAGAAACCATGACCAAGGTCATCTCTGGAGGAGGGCAAGCCCCAGGCCAGCTTGGATTTATGTCCAGGAGCGGTGTAAACTGTGGTGAGGAGCTGTCATCCTGGTATTATGGACAGATCCTCAGCTGCATCCAACAAGCAGTAGGAGCAGGGTGGAGAGAAAGAAAATCTTTTCCAGTTATTCATGGACTGCAGGACGCCATTCCTCCATCTTCCTCTGCTTCAGCTTCCCAGAGAATAACATGTTAGATGAGGATGCTGGATGAACCATGTCTCTAAAAGCTTAAATGAGGTCAAGCCTATTTGAATCCTGTAAGAAATCTCAAGATGTCCGGAGGGATACGGCTACTTCTGAGCATTTCTTGCTCAGTGTTTCTCAAGGGGCTGGGTGCAGCCTGGACTCTCCCGGGACGCTGCTGGGACACTGCCAGCACCCTGGGTGATCTCTTAGAGTCTTACCACCCCTTTCAGTGTATGCTGGGGGTTTGCAGATGCAGAAACAATCCTCTCCCAGCCCTTTTCAGAGCATAAAATGTATAGTAAAGAGAAAATACTTGTAGCATAAAGCTGTATACAGGTAACAGATGAGGTGCTGTGTGCTTGCTGGCATCCTTCCCTTGGGAAAGAGGGAAGGTGGAAAAGGGAATTTTGGACATATTTACAGTTTGTACCACAACCATATACCACTGTGAGAATAAATATATGCCAAGTCAGATAGATAGAGAAATAAATAGAAGGAAATGTCCACAAAACATGCTACTTAGAACAGCCAAGTTTACCACATACAGATAGTTCAATTGTTGACATCTCTGATAGTATCAAATAGACAATCTACAGACAAAAGTAATAATGCGTTCGCCAGCACCTCAACTCTGCCTTCCAGGAGCTCAAAACTGTTTTTGCATATGAATAATCCCGCTGCAGCAGGGTGTTTGCATTGTTGCAAGCATGTCCCCAGCCACACCAGGAGGCAGCAGGTGCCCAAAGCCACACCTGGGGCGCATGGTCCTCTCCTCGACTGTCCACAGGGAATATCGCCTAGGCGTGGAGGAAGCTAGTCTGAACGCAGGATGACAGAAGGGATCTGTCCTGGCTGCAGAATCCATACCACTATGGGGGTCCTGGAGGTCACATCACGTTCCTTGACACCAGTGGGGTCCACCAAAAAACGCCCAGGAGGGATTCTGCTGCTCCTCATTACCTAGCTATCTGACATGCACAAGTGCTACAAACAATACAGGACTTGCCCTGTATTCCTCAAATATCTCCGAGGTATACGGCTGCCTCTGTATGGCAGCTCTGGATACCTAATGCTTGTCACTGTACACACCACTCAGCACAGACGTACCTGCTGCATTTTCACTGCATTCCCTCAGGCACCCTTTCCAGCCATCCACCCTGCAATTAATCAGGGCACCTTTGAACCCTGGGGCAGCCATGGTCTCATCTACCATGGCTTTACAACAGAAGAGGATCTGAGATGATCCTGGTTTACACTCTGTCCCTAATTTACACCCTTTGCCCCCCACCCGCAGCTTTCCCAATGCACCCAGCCCATCTGCAGTATCACCCGCCTGGGTCAGGCTGGTTGCTAGATGTTCCACAAACATCCATCCAAAGACCACCCAGCTACTAGATGTCCCACAAGCATTCATCCAAAGACCGGGTGGGACCTGATGGTCCTGGGGGATGGCAGGACAGCTTGGTGAACACCAAAAGGGGACTTCTCTCAGCTACGAGGAGAAGGCAGTGAGGGTCACATCCAAAGTGGCCAAGCACAGGGGTGCTCCAGGCAGTGGGGCAGGGGAGGACACAGGGGAGGGACAGGTACCTGGGCCCCAGCTCGTCCTCACTGCGCCAGACGAAGTCTCCAAACTTCTCATAGTGGGAGTTGTAGTGGTGCTGGACTCGGAAGATCATTTTGGAGACCTCCATCAGTGTGTTGTAGGCCGTCTGCTGCTCCTTCCCACTGGTGTAGCCGTTGTAAAGGTTGTAGATTTTGTCAGCTATCTCTGGAAAAGATCAGGGGGACGGGATTAACGAACAGCCAGAAGGTGCTAACACAGGAGGAGGAGAAGGAGGAGCAAAGCCCTTGGGAGACCTCCATCAGTGTGTTGTAGGCCGTCTGCTGCTCCTTCCCACTGGTGTAGCCGTTGTAAAGGTTGTAGATTTTGTCAGCTATCTCTGGAAAAGATCAGGGGGACGGGATTAACGAACAGCCAGAAGGTGCTAACACAGGAGGAGGAGAAGGAGGAGCAAAGCCCTTGGCAGGGCTGGAAGGAGAGGCGGGCAACTGGGCACGGGGCCCGTCTGGGCTGCCAGTCCCTTGGGGCTGCCTGCAGCGGGGTTTAGTGACCTGGAGAGCATTTAGCAGTTCCTCAGGCTAATCCTGCAGCCAGCGCCCTGCATGCGCGGCGCAGCCCCCAAGACACCAGCAACGCTCCACGAAAGAACGGGAGAAGGAGAGGAGGAGGGCTGCCAGCACAGGCGGATGCAGCCTCACCCTCCCAGGTAGGGCAGGCGAGCGCTTCCCTAATTCACCAAACCAAAAGCAATTGCACAGCTACGATGCTAAAGGGTAGGAAGAATACAACATTGTTGGTCACAAGATGGTACTTCAGCCAGAAATACAGCACATCATCGTTGTGGGTATCTACTAGAGTGGCTCAGATGTATTAAACAAGAGGGTGCACTCTCTGCTCTAGAAAAGGATCTCTTTTTGGAAATGAAAAAATGCAGAAAACTTCATTTCCTTCCTTTTCTTTGGTCTCCCATTTGCTCCTTTTTCCTGGAAATGCGTATCAATATCATGGAACAAAGCATTAATCAAAACTGTCTTTCGTGTGCTTTTCAAAACAGAAAGCCAGCAAGAAAGGAAACAGGCAACCCGCCTTTCACTTAGAGGAATCTTTTAAAATTTGAAAGCAGCCCTGGGCATAAGAACAAATGGGATTGGTTTCAAAACTGGGAAAGGCAAGTGCGCAAAAGTGACTGGGCCTTTACCGGTGTTTCTGATTCAGAACCGAACCAGCTGCCACCGGCACCCTTTTAATCGCCCGGAGCCGAGAGTGTCCCGCACTGCCCACTGCCCTGGCCCAGCAAGGGCTGCCTCTCCCGGAAGAGACCGGGTTTTTTTTTTCCAGGGGACGTGTGTCAAGCGCACGTTATCGGCTCCCACGGCCGCGCACGGGGAAGGATGTCGTGGTGCGGCGCGGCACAGGACCACGGGAGCCAGCGGCTGCCCCGCCGAGGGAGCCGGGGGGACTTTGCTACTGGCCACTCCTGCGGTTTGCCACCCGCCCGGATTAACGTCCCCGTGGGTGAATTTACAGGAGCCTTCGCCCTGGGAGAGGAGGGACTGGAGGGGCTTGCAGGGGTACAATGAATAGAGGAAAAACAAAATTGGGAGGAAATGTCTTCTGTCGTGGAAATGAGGCACCTGAACACTGACCTTCCGCCTTGCTGTCGTCCACCAGCGGGCAGGCCGTCCTCAGGGTGACCGTGCTCAGCTCCGAGTGTCTCCCTCGCGTGTCCACTGCGTAGAGGGTAAATCTGGAAGGCAGGAAGGAAAAGCAAAATAATGGCTTTACCCCTCGGTCCCACGCTGCCAGGTTGTTATGGGAATCGGCCTTCAGAAGAGAAAGGAAAAATGTGGTCCAGGCTCCTATCAGTCAGTTTTGGCATCTCGGGCTTAGACCAGGAGATGCGCCCGGCTGCGAAGGACGCACGCATCTCCGGGGTGGCTTTGCCAGGCCCCCATGCAAACATTGCAACGTCGCAGCGTTTGCAAGCCGGGCTCCTCTCCGGCCCTCCGGAGAGCGGAGCAGTAATTCCTGCCGTAAGCGGGCTCCGTGCTGACAAGCGACAGCTCGTACGCATCCTGTGAACGGCCCTGGAGGTTGTTTTCTCCCTCATTTCCTCACCAGGGTGGGGCTGGTAAAAGGGTGGGAATGATAATTTCACACTTGGAGCTAATGGAGAGCATCTGACAGTAAAATATAGCTTTTGTGCCGGATGAAGCATTGAATAAACAGGCTGCGGCTGCATGGGACATCCCGGGATGCTGAGCTCAGAGTCCTGGTCAGAATATCAAAGCTCCAAAATGAGAATGCTTCTTCGCAGCAGGGACGACAGCCTTCTGTCCGCCCCCGCAAAAGGCTTCGCTTCATATTTATTCACCCCAAGCCAGGCACGGAAACTCGAGCTGGCTTTGACAAAGCGCAGGAGCTGGCTTGAACCCCTCGGAGGTCTGAGATGCCTGGTGGCGGGGTACCCCGCTCCCGAGAAATAACACAGCCCCTCTCCTTATCCTAAGGTAAAGCTGAGCAGCTCTTGCGAGTGCAAAGAGCACCATAAAAGCAGCTAAAGCTTAAATGGGATTGAGAGCCTGAGGTATGTTTACTTAAGAAACGGTCCTAACTCAGCACCCTTGCTGGGGACAGAAGCAATGCCTGCCTTTTCCTCACCCCACACACGAGCCCCGCCAGTCCCCCTCTCTGCTGGCCCTGTGCACCCCACACGCGGCTGATAAGAGCTGACACTTGCACGGTAGCGATTCCCGGCGCAGGACATATTCTCTCCGAGCAATTAGCTTTAGTTCCTCAACAATACTGGCTGTCTGAAAGGATGCCAGCAGACTGCCAAGGAACCCACTTGTGTGTAGGGACAACTCCCATTTTCACAAAGCTGGGGCATGCAGGGGATGCACACGCTGAGCTCACCCAAGGAGATGCTATTTAATTCTTTGGCATGACATCATTTTCCTTAATTTACAAGGAGCGTTGCTCAGAGTGGGAGCATCTCAGGAAGGACGGCCGCACTGTGCAACTTCACAAGTACCACACACAGGCTGTTCTCCCGCTATAATTAAGGGACAGCAACAGAGCAATAGGGTAGTATTGAATTCAGGGCTTTGCGTCCCATCCCAGAGGTGCCACCGTCCCTCCTCCTCCCTTCAGTAGACACGGGGTTCAAGACGCATAAGGAGACTCCTGCTGTAAGCGGGTAAAGTACGTGTCCCTGCAGCTTGGCAGCATGAATCCCCCTCTTTCCAGGTCCAGAAAGCAACAGCAATAGGGGCACCGAATGTTGGGTGGGGGGACCTCAGCCCCAGCGAGACGAGGAATGCTGCAGCGGGAGAGCTGGGCAGAGACCCCAGGGGTCCTGCTGCCCGTCCAGGTGCTCAGCAGCAGGCAACGCTCTTGCTCATCGCCGTCAGTAAGTGCAACAAGCAGCAAGAGGGCTTAACAAGCAGGTTACTACTGCGAGCTGATCTCCATCCCCATCCTGGGGCCACTTGCTTAGCCACAGCGGCTGTGGCGGTGTGGGTGGGTTTTTTTCAATGGGTGAGCACAGCTAATGTGTAACCTCTGCTCTGCCCGTAGCGGCTCAGTCAGTAAGGCTCCATTAGCTCTGAGGCAATCAGTGCCAGAGCACTTTCCTTGAAAAACGGCAGACTTTTATCAAAACATAATTGTAATATTTGGCAATTAGTGCCCACATCACCTATTCCATCACCAGTGGGGTCAGGAGGAAGCATGTCTGCTTGGCAGGGTGCTAAAGCACATCCAGCCCTTTGGGCTATGTTGAAGACCTGCGTTAGCCCTTTGACTGCGCTTTTCCCCTCTGCCCAGCACACACAGAACAAAGGCACTCAGCTGCCAAGAGCAAGAGCATCTGTACCAGTCAGGCCTGGGTTAAAAAATACGTATCAACAAAGAAGCCCTTCATTTAATCATTTTTTCAGATGATGTAAGAAAAAAATCAAAACGTAAATGGAAAAAACATCGGAATCAAAGTGATTTTGATTTGGTCAAAAATCCTTTTAAGAGAAAAAAAAATAATTGCTTTACCTCACCTGAAAGCAGTCCTCTTTCAAAAACCTTAGAGGAAGGTTTTTCATTTCCATTCACTCTCAGTGAGACGTTTTGGAATCGGCACCAATGAATTCAGCTCTGGTGGAAGCTGGCAGCCCCGGCAGTACGCAGCCCTCTGCACCTCTCTAGCTCCTTCCAACAAATGATCTCAAAGGGTTTTAACACCAATTACGGTCCAAAAGATCACCCTGAAGCACAGCAGTATTAATAGCTCTGTTTTATCGATGGTAAACAGAGACATATGGGGTGAAGCATCGTGCCCCGGAAAGGCTCAGTGACATGAACAGCGTGGAAACTCGGGAGATGGTGGTTTCCAATCTTGTTCTCAAACCACTTGACCACCCAGCCCCTCTGTGGCAAAACACTTTTACGGCCAGTTAATGGCACTGCGCAGAGTGCTGGGGTTTATTTTTTTTTCCTTTATTCCCGGAAACAGACAATTAAGAGAAGAGAGTGCAAAGATCTGCAGCTCAGCGTAAACCCGGCATTAACTGGTGGCTCCTGCTCACCCCATCCAAGAG
>NW_010564502.1:2647-3036 GCF_000687285.1 Phaethon lepturus | reverse complement strand
AGCGCACCCGCGGAAGGAAGAAGGGGAAGCCCGGCGGGTGGGGACGGGGCCAGCCTGGGACCCAACAGGGCACGAAGAGGGCAACCGGCGGGAGGAGAGGGACCACCACCGCAGGGGAGGGATGGGGATGTCTGCACGGCAAGTAAGGGGAAAACCGCAGCGAGCACGACTGAGGCAGGGAGCTACGCAGAGCACGTGGCGGGCTGGAGTCCAGCTCTGCAATGCTGCGTGGAGATCCTCCTGCCATACTTGTGTCTACATACAGCGTTTTGGGCCAAGGACCAAACCAAGCAGCATCGCCGGCGATGACAATGGAGCTGCACCTGATTACACCAACCCTGATAATCTGTAAAAAAACCAAAAAGAGGCCCAAGAACGGTTCTGAGCGT
>NW_010564502.1:338-2607 GCF_000687285.1 Phaethon lepturus | reverse complement strand
TCTGGGGTAAAGTCAAAGCCAGAAATGAAAAGGTCCCAGACCCACACTCAGTGCATGAAACCACGTCAGACAACCTGGAATGCCATATGGTAGCTGCGATCTGGCAGAGCCTCCTTCGTAACCTGGAGGTGTTTTGTTTAGCAATAAACTTTCCCCACGACATTTTCTCCTGTTCTCCCTTGTGCTTTGCAAAGGAGCTTGAGGCTACCTGCTACTGTCTCACAGCTGATCCTCTTTTTCACCCGTGCCTTAGTAAGATCATACATGAACACTTGGTTTTCTAGAAATACTAAGATATATTTTGCCCAAAGAGGTTCCACACATGCTCTTGGCAGAGGTCAGCCCCTCCACGCCTGGAAACGCTGCCACCTCTGCAGCAAAACACAGCATATGAAGTCCTATAAAGTAACGCTGCTTAAATGTTTACTACTAAATCAAACCTATTGGGACCCAAAGGAACTTTTAGAGAGAGACAGAAAGCAATTAACATGTGGCCTCGTGAAATGCCAACACCACCTTCCTCGCAGATACCCCACCCAACGCTGGCTGAAGCCTGGATTTTATCACTAGGCTCAAGATGCTTCTTGGGGGAGGAAGAGAAAGCGGAGGGGGGTGTTAAAACTTCAGTTCCAGGAATCCAATGATAGTGGAAGATTGTCAATTGCATTAAAAAAAAAAAAAAAAGAACAATATGTTTCTGTCCTTTCTCAATGCAGAGAAAAAAAAGAGTCCAAAACACAAAACTCTAAAGGCACGAAACCGTAAAGGCTGAGAATGAAACCCCAGAAAGTGTTATTTATTTATAGACAACAACATCAGCTCATGTTTTTTTAACTCCCTTTCATGATGCTCATGATGTTTGAGTACTTTACTCATGATCCTTATTTGCGGGAAGGGAGATAAGGACTTCTGTGTCTGACCTTCCTCAGCTTGGCGGCCGATTTCTTTATATCCTGCAGAGATACCACACGCATTTCTGCTCCGGCTTGAGCACTGCTCTTCCTGAAGCCTGGGGGCTTGTGCGGCGGCCCAGTGAGATGCCGTACCACAAATGGGCTGCCGAGAAAAGGGTCCGATAAGGAGTCCATGCCGAACACCCATACTAAATAACGGGGTGCCTACGAGTAGCTGGCTGCCTCCAAAAGCAGCGGCTGTGCGGCAAACCCGGACCGGGCTAAGGGGACCCCTGCCCCATGTAAACGGGCAACAGGGCAGAGACGCTGCTCCAGAGCCCAGCGTCACGCAGAGATACGGTCTCATGCTTTCCGAAGCGATGCAACCACAAGATGCTCTTGCCAGTAGGGCTTGGCTTGAGCTTGGTGATAAGCCTGGGCTTGGCGCCTCGCTCCTGCGGCCAAGCGATTCTGGTTTGCGGCTAGCTCCAGGAGCGCGGCGCAGGGCAGACCTGGCCGGTGTCACACACACGGTGCAAGGGATTCTCTCTCCCTGGCAGCATGGGTGCCACCACCCGCGATGCTGAGCACGAAAATGCAAATCCTGACCCGGCTGAGGTCTCATCACCCCGGTGTTATGCGCATGTCCTGCTGTCACCCTCTGGCTGGTCGTGGCTTATCCGTGCCTTCTGCACAGCCTGGGGTCTCTGGGCTCGCACGCAACCGGCGCCGCGTGGCTGAGGCTGGTCCAACGTGCTGACGCACACATCACACCCCTGCTTTGCCAGCCCTTCTCGCTTGCTCTTCCAGCCAAAGAACAATTTGGAGGCCTCTGTTTAAAAGCCCTCAGCAGACCAGCTCTTGGCAATCCCTGCCTCCCCCTCCCCGGTGACCACAACACGGGGACTGGGCACGAGAGACCCGGGGCCAGCAAGACTCGGGCTGTGAACATACACCTCGCACCCAGCGCTGTGCACGCCCTTGTGCTCAGGGGACCCACGAGCAAACACTGTCCTCTCCTGGTCTTTTAGTACCTTCAGCTCCCAGACACCAAGGTGAGGGGCTCGCTGGAGGCAGCCCTGAGGTGGGGAGGCTGAGAGGGTGTGTTTCTTTGTCCCAATACTCAGAGTAAGCGGCAACAGACCTTCATCTCAGCATCTCCTGGCTGCTAAAAACATCAGCAAATTTACAGAAACAGTTTTCCCGAAGGACTATTCTTGCAAGGCTGGGCAGCCCAGGGGTGCTGCGGGGTGGAGTAGAGCTGCGGGTCTTTTAACCCCTGCCGCATTCCACGGGGTGCACGTGGTCCATGGGGCCACTGAGCACCCACCCGCTCCTGTCCCCTCACCGTGGGCTCACACATGTCCTGCCGAACC
>NW_010564502.1:0-310 GCF_000687285.1 Phaethon lepturus | reverse complement strand
GCTCGCGGGCCAGCAGCCGTCTGGGCAAGCACGGGAAGGGGGGGTGTGTGTTTAGTGCAAGCATTCCCAGTTCAGAAACCATTACAGTTTAGAAAGACATCAGATCAAATAGAAAGCAGCCCATCCACACAAGCCACAGGAATGCAGCTTAGCTTATTGGCGACTCTGTAATTTGAAATAATTAAGAAAGGTAAATGAGAACAACCCCCCCCGGTCCCTGTGACAAATACCAAGCAGACAATGAGCAGGGAGTGGTTTTTGGAAGGAGAGGATTTCTTGGTCTATTTCACAGAATCACAGAATCACAGAA
>NW_010564501.1:0-1799 GCF_000687285.1 Phaethon lepturus | reverse complement strand
TTTAGCATCGCTCCGCTGCGCCGATGCCTGGGGCTCCGTACCGCGGCGCCTTGCTGCGGCGTGTCGTTTCTCGGCTGCGCTTCGTGGAACTACGTTTGCAGATTTCGGCGTGGGCCTATCGCTCCTGCCGTTGCAGGGAAGTCGACAGAGTCTGCTGTTCGCACCGTTTCTAAATGAGAAACGCTCTCTGCTTGGGGTAGTGACTTTGACAAGAAACACCGTGAAGGGGGACGTGCTTCAGAAGGGTCTGCTACGGGAGCCGGCAGCGTGACCTCCAGGACCTGCCCGGGGCAGTCACAGCAGTGGGATGCAGTACGGGTGCACAGCGGGCGGTGAGCACTGCTGCAGCGTGCCGCTCCCCCGCTCGCCCCCACGTCAGCATCGCGGGCCGGTGGTCCAAGCCTGGCACACAGCCTTGTATATATGCACGTAGCGTACCCGTGTGTGTGTTCGTATGTGTGCACGCTGCCTGCAGGCACGCATACAGACACCCATGCACGCTAACTTTTTATTGGGATACGAAAACGTCTGCTTTTCCAAGAATCTTCAAAATATATTTATGTATTTCTCTGGACTGTACGATTTTTATTGTCTTTTTAAATCATGAAATACGCAAGTCTAAAAACGCAGCAGGGCAAAACCTCCTTAGCTGACGTGCACGGGTTACAAGCGAGCCAGGGTGCTGGTGCTCTGCCCGGGGTGCGAGCCGAGCAGGTCACGCTTGCTCCGTTACTGGTCGAACACACAAATATCGTCCCAATCTTATTTTGCTAATAAGAGCTTGTCATGTTTGCCCTAGGAACTGGATAGCAAAGAAAAGAACAGCGGGCCTCATGCTCGTGAGCAGGGTGGGATGCGGGGGGAGCGCGGGAGCGTGACAACGCCCAGACCCCGAGTCAGGGGCTGCTCTCTCCTGCGCGGCGAGGGGGACGGGAACGGGTTTATCTATCTGCTGTGCTGAGGCAGATCTGGGCAACCCTGTTTTACACACTCGGGCCAGCTCCTTCTTCAGGACTGGCAAGGATCGCTCAGACAGACAGACGCACGCGAGCAGCCCGTTCGTCCCATCCTCTACGCTGCCCGTTGCCAAAGCTGCCGCAGAGCTGCGAAGTACAGCGGCGTCATGAGACACCAGGAACAAGAAGGATGAAATGCTACTTCTCGTTATTTGCTGTATAGTAAACAATACCATGAGGTGTAATACAAATTATGCGTTCGGAACCACAGAGTCATTAAGGTTGGAAAAGACCTTTAAGGCCATCAAGTCCAACCGTCAACCCAACCCCACCATGGCCACTAAACCATGTCCCGAAGCGCCACGTCCACACGTTTTTTAACACCTCCGGGGATGGTGACTCCGCCACCGCCCTGGGCAGCCTGTGCCAATGCCTGACCACTCTCTCCGTAAAGACGTTTTTCCTAATATCCAATCTAAACCTCCCCTGGCGCAACTAAAGAAGATACATTAACATTAAGAAAAATATGCATATTAATTAAGAAGAAAATGATGAAAAAAGCTGGGGGTCGTGGCAACTTGCGGCAGCCCTTACACGTTGTTAAAATCTAGGGAGATACGGTCCAGCGCGGGGAGGCCGGGCTGCTTTGTGAAAGGGTCTCTGGAGCAGGGCTGTAGCTGTCACACCTTTCACCGAAGGACCCAGCAATGTTTTGCTATTCGTAGTAAAAGTATAAAAAAAGGGCAGAAAAGTCAGGGAGGTCATCCCGCACGTTGCTAGAGGCTGAAGCACGTGGCTTTCAGCTGCGAGCCCTCACGGGTGCCCGGTGTGGTTTTCACCGCG
>NW_010564500.1:0-12080 GCF_000687285.1 Phaethon lepturus | reverse complement strand
ACCAGGGACTTGTAGATCCCGGTGGCCAGGAGCCTCTCGTTCACCCCGAAGGTCACAGTTTCCCAAGTACTTACTCTGCAGCTTTTCATCTGCCTGTACACGGGCTTTGATTCTTAAGTGTCAGATACAACGTTACTTTGATTATTTTAAAGACAAGAAAAAAAAAGAAAAAAAAAGTTGTGGGGTTTTTTTAAATTATAATTTTTATTTTTTAGTTAACTTTACCTCTAGCTCCAGGTAGAGGCAAGAACAACTCCCAATCACTTCACAGTGGTTCTTCAAAACTTCAAAGCACATATGCTCAGTGGCTTTATTTGTTCAATAGTTCAAAGTTTCACTTCATATCAACGTTGCCTAAGACAATTCCCTTCATTATTTTAAGAAAAGCTAAGGTTGGAAACTTTTCATGTAGCCTCCATTTACATTACTGGGGCAAAGAATGGCATCTCCACCACCCCGCGAACACAGGCGCTTTGTTAAATCGTGGCCAGGCAAAGGGAACGCAACAGAGTGCTCATTGACTCCTCGCCGGAGCTATTTGAGCTGGCAGCAACGTTTGACTGATTGGGCAGAGCCTTCTCCAAAGACCAGACGCTGTAACGCGCCAAGGGCCTCTCACACAAAAGACGCTGCTTTACAATGCCAATCAGCACTCCCATTTTTTCCTCCTCAAGGATCCTAAGTCAGGCCAACATTAACGCTTACCAGAGAAGACCAAAGACTATTCTTTTCTTCTGGACGCAATTACCCTAAAATATGTTCTCCAAAAGAAATCTGCTGTGAGGCAACTGGAAGGGTCCCAGGGAGCTGGCTGTGCTACCACCCACAAGGGACAGCAAAAGCTGATACCAAAGATCAGAGCAGAGACTGGGACTCAAAACAACATCTATGCCATAATACATATTTTTTCAAGCACTCAGTCATCAGTCATGGAAACTGAAAAGATCCTTGAACTAGAAATTTTACAAAGCTTTCCCTCAAACAGAAATCTTGGGGGTGGGGAGTAGTCATCAAACCTCTTTCTGGGCCTCACCTTGCAAATACAGTAATACTTATTTCTGCTCAATGGAACAAAACAATCATCTATAATACATAATATTCATTGGGATAGCTTAGTCCAAGTATCTAGCTATTTTGTTTTTTAGAAATTACTCTGTAACCTTATCCCTCCTTGAAGAGCAGACTAGGGAATTCTGAACTACCTATAATTTGCAGGTTGGTACCACATCCCAGATGGTACTTTCTTGTCTCAAAGGAGCTTATGAGTCCGCATACACTAAATAAAAATAGTTCTGAATGCTACAGCACCTTAAAAATTATTCTATTGCTACAATTTTATAAGCAATTCAGAAAGTCTGCCATTATGTGCAAGCCCAGATCTGATCTCCATTAATACGTTTTATTTTCAGCCTTAACCTTGCGATTTAGTTGCCACAGGTTCTACAGAACTTGAACTCATCACGTATTTCTTGTTGGCCTCTTACTGGGGAAGGCTACTTACACTTACACAAGCATGTTATTTCAATGGAGCATGACTGAACAAAAAACAAAATGATCAGGTAAAACAGTCTTTGAGTGAAATGATATTAAGACCTCTTAGTTATAAATAGGTCAGAGATGCTGGCTTTTACAAATATAAGCAGCAACTGAATTAACATCTCATTTGCTCCTGCCCTGAGCTTTGCCTAGAATGACCACATCAATACATCGCAGGAAATTCATCTTTCATCTTCAAATGCCTTAACAAACATTAGCAGATCCTGCTAACAACGGACATTAAAACAACGGAAAGCCAACATCAACGTGCACAAGTGCATGGCAACTCGGCACCACCACCACAATGCATTACTTGAGGGTTTACTAATGCATTTTCTTTTCCTATTCCCGACTTCCTCTCCCTCGCTTCCTCCGTTTCCGACCCTCTCCCAAGGCTGCGCAGTTTGCTACCGCTGGCACCCCCGGGGCAGCGAGGGAAGCGCCTGGGAGGCAGGTGGATGGCCAGGCCACGCACAAGGTCTGCGGCCAACTTGCTCGCGGAGCCCCGGCTTCGCCCCACGGGCAGCCCCATCACCAGGAGGCCACTCTGAGCAGCTGTTCTACTGCTCCTCATTTCACCTCACCCTCTTCCCCATCACCTCGGTAGCTTCGGCGCTCTCCCACCACCTTTCTCTTACGCTCCGATTTAAAGCTTCCTGAAGTCTCCCTAAAAGAGCATCCACCGAGATCAGCGATTTAGAGACTCAGCTATCCTTTCAAGGAGACGTATTTTTGCCTTTTTATTTACAAGTTTTATAAATTCCTCTAAAAGCACCATGTACTGATTTACATTGCACCCTTCACAGATCTTTGTAACTAAACCTACATTTCTCTGTCCCAACCTCTATCCTCATTCTGTAGAGGCTGCTATGAAAAATCTCTATAAGTAACAGAAACAGACCAGAGTCATCTACAATGCTTTATGTTATATCGGAAAGCAGAGAGAATAGCTGCAAAACCTTCACCCGCCATGGAACTAGCTGCAGGGAGCTATACAGAAGGCGGAAAAGAAGAGCAAAGGACGCACAGCAGATCCACAAAAGAAGACACGGGAAAAAGACAAGCAATGTGCAGGAGCAACACAAAAGCAGGTAGCTGGACAAAATATGCAGCTGCATGCAAGACTGGATCATCTTTGAGAAGTTTCTCCAGGAAACTGGAACTCTGCAAAATTCATCTACAGTTTAGCAGAACACACAATGAAAATAAAATTTAAAAAGGGATTTTATTCCCATGGAGAAAAAAAACAAAAAATATTTTGGCCACAAGGCCCCCAAAAGAACAAAAAAGAGTTTTACTAAATCAGACGTGTCTGCCATGCAAGACTGGATCATCTTTGAGAAGTTTCTCCAGGAAACTGGAACTCTGCAAAATTCATCTACAGTTTAGCAGAACACACAATGAAAATAAAATTTAAAAAGGGATTTTATTCCCATGGAGAAAAAAAAACAAAAAATATTTTGGCCACAAGGCCCCCAAAAGAACAAAGAGTTTTACTAAATCAGAAGTGTCTGCCAAGCTGTAAGATTTCTAAAAAGAGGGGCATTACAAAAAAAGTTTTGAAATAAGAAAAGATGGCAATTTGTTTTGAAACATGAATCCAGCTGGCTTAGCATCTGATTGAAAGAAAATTATAGATCACAGTAAACATCATGGGTAAAAATAAAGAGTAATCAGAGCCCCTCTAAAAAGGAAAAAAAGTTAAACCAAACTGGCTATCCATAAAAACAATAATTCTGAGCCACTTCCACGCCAGCTGTAATTGCCACATTGCAAAATACATTTCTCTTAAAAGATAGTCAACTTCTTTGTGAAGTGTGCCAAATAACTCTTGGAAAGCAGAAAGAGCAGAATGGGATCATGAAGAAAATAAGTTAAAAGTATCATGGTAAAAAGAAGTATTATCTTGTGGAATTCAAAATATATACCACATCAATGTTAAATGTTACAGGAAAAAAAAAAAAGATACAGGACTGTACTGTCTCTTTCAATGCTGAAAACATATAAAAGTGTCCAAAGTCAAATTTCAAGCTTATATCAAAAACTAATGACCACATTCAAACCTGAACATGCTCCATCTGCTTTTAGCATGGACAGGAATTTCAGGTCTTCAGAAATCACCACGTGCAGTCACCTGGGGGTGGAGAACTGAACCCATACACCACCAATTAACTCTACAGTTCCTTCTCCTGCTAGTTTGTCAGGCAGGCATCCTAAATTACAACAGAATCACATAAATCAACATAAACATGAAGCAGTTTTCTTTCTTTTTAGAAAGAAGTATATGGTTCAGAACCAGGCCACTGCATTGTATACATTAGCTGTGTAGCATGAGAATCATACAGCACCCAGTTAAATTCTGAACTCAATTAAGACAGAATATAAATTAAACAGATGGGAGTTGGCAGCCAGCACTTCTTGGGATGTGTACAGTCTACAGCTTAGTTTTGTATGACCAATGGCTGATTTTCTGTATGCCATCATCAGATAGCACAGATACGCATTAACACGCGGCCTGCAAAAGGGTGTTCAAAAGGTTTCATTGGCCCATAGCAAAAGAGCCAGTTCCCTGCTCCTGGCGTACGGCAGGTGGCAATAACCCATGAAGGTGTCAACAATTACCTGTCAGCAAAGCTGGAGAAAGAAGTTCATGCTCCAAGTGACATACATACTCCACACAAGCTTCTAGAACACAAATTATGCAAAAAAACCCAAAGCAAAGCACATAAACATATATTCCATTAGGTTCAAGTTAGATTTTATATGCTTTATATTATATAAATATTTGCTGGACATTTAATCCTCTTTCCTCTGCCCCTAATCTGTCCCCTTCTCCTCTGCCCTGACCTTCCCATAGCATCAAGTTTACAAACCAACTTTAGTGCACTCTCCAAAGTCCATTCCCCTTTTGGAAAAGGGTATGTAAAATACGTCAGGTTTGCCTAGAAAGATGCCCTTCTCATAATAGCTTTTTAAAAATCTCTTCTGCTGCCAAGATTTTGTTCCTTCTCTACCAACTGCTCATGGCTTCTTCTAGTAGAAAGGAGAGAGATGAGATGGGGTAAAATTAAAACGGGCAGAAATAAAAAAGGGCAGAAGGGAATAATGGCACTGGTACAAAACTCCGCGATCGGATCTTGCATTCAACTCTCACATCGACAGCCTGATATCAGTCACTCGTTCTGCAGACATCGCCGTCCCAGACCTCCAGTGGCGTATCACCTCCTTTCCACAAAACCTGCAGCAAACCTTTCAGCATTGAGTGTTTTAACAGCTTAATCACGCTTACGCAGATTAGGTACACAACACAGATTAGGTAACACATATGCAGAAGACCGAGCCTCAAAATTAAGATCGAGATTTTCTAACTCTTATGTTTGAGGTACTCAAACTCTGGGTTTGGAAAAGCCTATCGAAGGGAAACAGTGTCAGGTCTTGAACTGGGCTCAGGTTCTCGCAGTGGTGAATGTCTCCAGCATTTCAGCTGGGACTCGTCCTCAGCTGCAAATGGAACAGCTGGAATTAATCAGTGTCTCTTCATATACAAGCCTTCATCCCCACAGAGGAGAAAAAAAAAAACAACATGCAGGAAATCCAGCTTTTGTGTTTGTTCGCAAGGCAGATAAAACGAGCTGTCATCCTTTCTCGCAGCAGGAAGAAGTAAGGACAGCCCAGATGAAAGTGCTGACAGGTCTGGCGGTGGGCGCTGGGGGATGCGGCTCTCCAAGCACCCCGTGTTCGCAGAAGACCACCAGCCACCGAAATAAAACATTGTTTAACATCAGGTACGTTTCACAATGATTAAACACAACCAGTTCACCCAGCACTGCTCAGCTCCAGAGAATTAGTTCATTCCTTTATTTTATATGCTATCACCAAAAAAAAATGACAAAAACAGGAAAATAAAATGCTCAGTGTTTTACCAAAGTGCTCTCTCATACTTTATATTATCTCATGTTTTCGTGACCAGGAGTCTGTTGCAGGCTGAAGTGCCCTTTCGAGCCACCATCAAGAAGTATCCACGTGTTGCACTACTTGTGCGCCCAGAGTGGTCTCGCGCTGCATGGCCAACAGAGTGTAAAACATAACCAAAAATGGATTCAAACCGAGTAAAAACATCCCAGAGCATTAGCTCACAATGCAACATTTTCTGAGCTAGCCAGACTTTACACAGACTTTTTAGTCAATCATCTGAAGAAGTTTCTGTTGCCAGAAAGCTTTGAGGAGAATACTCATCAGGGATGGTTTGGGCCCAGGTGGCACACAGAAGTCTGCAAGAGGAAATGGTAAAAACCTCGTGACATGAGAAAAGAATTACTTAGGTTCCAGAAAATATCAAAGATTGTTCCATAACTATAGGGGGAAAAACCAAAAGTCAGCACTTGTGTCTGCATACAAAGACTGAAAAACAAAAATAAATACTAAAATCAGTCAACTTGCATGTTAAAGAAAATGCCGCATAACAACTCAAATTCCCAGATGATTAAAAATTACTAACAGTTTTCATTCTAGATGAGCAGTACACTGCAGATTATTTTAGTTCCTTTTTGAGGTTTTTGCCCAGTTTAGGCAGATGAAAACTTGAAGTTGCTCATTTTAAACAGTAAACAAAAAACCAATATGTGAACCTACGCTCCCACCCAAAGCTGCGATCTCCAGTAGGAACCTGTGATTCCATGAGATGAGGTTTTAGGAACTTCAGTTCCTCAGCATTTTTGACTGAATGACAAGAAAGAGGAGGATGGAAGTTTTTAAAGTTAAAAAAAAAATAAATACATCAAAACAAAACAAAAAAGCATAAAGAAAAATTGCAACCAAAATTGTCAAGAAATGAGAGGAACTTTCAAAATGCAAGAGTGCTTGATTGATCTGGGTCGCAAATTACTATCCCTAAAGACTCTTTCCTCTTCAAACTAAACAATACGTTCACAAACAAAAGACGACTAGTAATTTCAACTGTCTTAAAAGTTAAACCACAATGAGTTGTGGGGTGTTTTTTTATTTGGAATATTTTTTTTTTTAAGCGAAAAGGAAAAAAAAAAAATATAAGAAGAGATATATGACCTTTGGGCCCCTTTGCAACCCACACTTGACTCGCTTGTCCCATGAGAAGCGAGGACCTTTTGCAAAGAAATATAGATAGTGACAATAAGAGAAGTTGTTCAACATACAAAAACTCTTCACATTATCTGTAGTATATTAAATAACAAAAGGCTGCAATGCCGAGATGCCAGTTGTAGTGTCTGCCACCTCCTCTGGCATGCAAATTAACCACCAGAAATAAGGGGTGACCCTTCCCGTCCTTCAAAGCTGAGGCACAGCAACACCCACCAAAACTCCAGGCACGACAGGTACTGATGCTGTTAAGCCCTTATCGCCTTCTGCTTTGCTGTAAACATGGGCCTGGTTACTGAGGCGCTACCAAGAAGCGCAGTATCATTCAATTACACGGTCTGCATCTTGTCTGTACCACTTGAAGGTAAAACTTGGCAAATCTATGATATTCGGCAACAACTCGGTGTGCTATTTTGACAGTCAACGTGCAAGACTATAAGCCAGTTTTGATCCAAACCGTGTGTATAAAAACTTACAAGACCACAACTTATTAGCATACCCACTACTACAAATGCTTTATGTTATTACAAATCATAGATCTAAGACACTGATCCTCACAAGAGCTTTTCCAATGAGACACAACCACAGGTTTGCTTGACAGCATCTACAGAAGATGACTATGCAAGGACCATGCTTTCTGAAGAAAGGCAAAAAGCAGTCGCTCCGAGGTTTATTCTGTGGAGCCCTCTACAAAAAGCCAGTATTTGCAATCTTGAGCTTCATCCACGTGTAAGTATTTAAAATATAAATACATCTTTGGTGGATGCTTCACCATAACTGCTTGTGTATAGACTCTACAGACAGTCTCTCTTGAGTATGTCCAAGCTTAATGGTGTGGCAGGGTTAAACATTCTCCTCCTCGACCCCTGAACAGCAGCAATTAAAAAGCAAACAGAGATAAAAAATGGCTTCAAACCCCATTTTAGAGTCCTCTCCTTTCCTCCCCAGGCTGGGGAGCTTGGGGGCAAGGGCAGCTCCTGCCACCTCTCAGCCAGACGTCCTGCAGGGCTGGGGCTGCTGCCAGCCAGGGCACGCAACACCAGCCGCCCCGACACTGCGCCGCTCCTCCCGAGTCCCTCACCACCCAACACAGAGCAGTACCAGGCAGGTAGGATGGGCAGGACAACTTGTTCTGTTTCAATCCCACCCATCCTCATCATCTTTCGATCCAGGAAGAAGCAATTTGCAGCAGATAGAGCTGCCGATCTAAGGGCAAACACGATTTTCAGAGCAGAGATCAAACACACAGACAGCTCCTTGGTTTCTGCGCTAGCTCTCGGCATCTTGTCCTGACAGTGTGAACACCGATTAAATGAGAAAGTTGAAAGGATGTGGTAAAGCTATGAAAGCCAACAATTTGACCTTTAAGTTAGATGGTGGGAACTTAAAACTTTCACCTAATTTTTTAAATCTTCTCAGTAAGATGATCTAATATTTGCTTACAAAATTTCTAATGTATATTTGTTTTGTTACCATAGGAAGCTCGCACCCGCAACTTCTGAGATCAGGATTCTGGCTTGTTTCATAAGAAACCCCCCTCCCTATCTTCTTTACACCTTCACAGAACTTTCTGCCTACTGATCCTAATAAAAGTAATAGATCATCATTAATTTAATCAGCAACTTGCACTTGAGAGGATGATAAAACATTCTGCATGCTGCACATAAAAGAATTGCAACCTAATCTCACCCCTCAAGCCATCCAAGGAGAGGACTGGCTGCATGCAACCAGTTGCAGCAAACCAGAAGTACATACGCTTCAGGTGGTTACTGCAGAATATGATATGAAACCTCCCTCTAATAATATACTTTTTGATCACCATCTGTTTCCTTCATTTTTCGATAAAGGAGTAAAAAGTTTGATGTATAAGAGTTGACATTACTCCAACTGTACAAGTTTGCCTTCCTTTCTCCGTCCCTGGAGTTTATGCACAACTTCCAAACTGCATTAGGGACAGAAAGTGAATTAATCTATCAAAACTATTTCCACCGCTTATTCAGTTTTAATGTTTTCTTCTGAGGTTTCTCTAGTTGGCTGACCTGAGACCTGTCTCCCTCTGGAGCTTGTGTTGTGGTGCCAGCCCTTTTATTACAGCAGGTTCACATCTATCGGTGAGAACAGAGGAAGAGGAACTGTGCAAGCTCCCTGCTGCTGCATTTGGTTAGCAACCCCCTCCTCCTCCTCCTCCTCTCACCCTTCAACAGATGTTTCTGCTGTCTTACCACAACAGGGTCTTTTTATACCCTCTCGATTCCTAAAGCAAACAGCAGACATCATCTAAGAACCCATCTCCAGAGAGCCACAACAACAGCACTGACCCAAACAACCACCACAACACAATTGGAATAAAATCCTCAGGCCCTGGGAGAAGAGGAGGTTGTACACAACGTCACAGGACCGGTGACTAATCTTTGGCAGCTCATGTGAGAAAGTCTTGCAGTGGCTGTAGTGACAGAGAACAGCATGAAAACAAATGGATGATTCAGATGTGAATAATATTCTTTAGAAGTTATATTATCAGAAGCTCACATAAAACATTATCCAGTATTTTCACCATTCGGAAAAGCCAATGGCATTTACAGCCGTCTTCCAGATGTTGTGTATTTTGAGTTAACGTGAGTCTCTGTGTGCGTGTGCATGAAGTCCATGGGTTCAAAACAGGTGGGATTCTAGCATTTCCATTTTTAAACAAATTCCTTGACAACGCTAAAAGTACATCCCACTTGGTAGGACAAATCAGGTTTCAGACAGTGCTCTCGCAGTTGATGCCGAGTCCACACTAGCAACTTTCTCACAGCAACTGAGCCGGACTGCGGGCCTGAAGCAGGTCCTCTTGGGTCCCTCAAGTCTCTGCGGCTGGCAGGGAAGGAAGTTCATTCAGATTTAAGTATCGCCACATACACCAACGACTTCAGCTAGATTCTCTTTAAATTCCTGATGTAGACACACAAGGCTCTGTATCAAAGTACTCTGAGGGCTACTTACATTGGTTTCTCCCTATTCCCTGCAATCCCTCCCCAAAATCATCTTAATTAAACCTTACTTCAAGTAGTAAGCAAAATTTAGCCCTATTTGTACACATAAAAATAGACATCAAATCGATTTGGCTTTTTTAATTTGTTGGACGGAAGTGTTCTCTGGCACTCCTGCGGCAAGGGTAGCAAATCCTAGGTAACGCATCACCGCCGTGTACTTACTGTCAGAAGGCGTCTGCACCATCCAGCTCAGGTAATAAGCAAAGCTACAGCTGCGACTGAGCTAAGATCTCTGCTTGCACTCCACTGCTACTATTGCCTGCTTTGAAGAAGCCACATGTGAAATGCTATGAGGTGACGTGAACATTAACCAGAGCTTCCATCTGGTTTCAAACGCTCCCGCGGGCTGAGCGCATGCACATGTGTGCTCGTACGCAGATGTTCGAACTGCAGAACTTGGGTCGAGGGCCTGCTTTGTAGCATTTTCTGCTGCCCTGGTCTCTGCTTCAGACGTGAATGGCAGAGATGCTACGCCCAGGAGCTTCACCTGAAATGCTGCCTTCTTGCTCCCTCCATATCAAAAGCTCTTAGCCGAACACCGATGTGCGCTGGCTGCTTATCCACACATGCTTGCTCAGATATCCTGTGTTTCCTTTTTCTTCCTTAAGTACCTGCTTCACTTTGATGTCCAGGCTTTCATCTATAGCAATGGTGAGGAATCATCTGTTTGAGGAAGAACAAGGACAGTTCAGGGTGCTCTTAGGAGAGAGCATTTGGATGCCAACAGCCTCTACAGTGGAGGACGACTGCAGATCAAAAGCAGTACTTTCCTCCTCTTTCGCTGATAGACGGTTCAAGAGAAAATGAATGAATGAATTCTTTGTTCTAGCAACATTCTGGAAATCCTGTGTAAATGAAGCTATCTTCGGTAAAATCTTGGTGAGCCTGAACTTGAAATAACAGTGACGACGACTTCATCCTAGCGGTGGCACTAGAGCTTTTCACAGCTTCTTTTGAATTGTTACAAGAACACGGTACTGGAAAATCTTCCCCTCATTACAGTCATCTTCTGTACTCTGGCATTTGATTTCATCGATTAAAAATATCTGAAAAGGTTCTCAAATGAGCTGTTCTTTACGTGACGATTAAACCCAGAATCAATAACTCTTGAAGCATCAAACTTTTAAAGTAATAATGAAAACTGTCCTGGTTTAGCTGAGATAAAGTTAATTTTCTTCATAGATACTAGTGTGAGGCTATGTTTTGGATTTGTAATGAGAAAATGCTGGTAACATACCGATGTTTCGGGTTGTTCCGAGGCAGTCAAGGACACTCCGGCTTCTCATGCTGGCCTGCTAGCAAGAAGGCTGGGGGTGCACGGGGAGCTGGGAGGGGGCACAGCCAGGACAGCTGACCCAGGCTGGCCAAAGAGATATTCCATACCATATAACATTACGCTCAGCATATAAAACAGGAACGAAGGAGGAGGAAAGTGTAGAGGGACGTTCAGAGTTATGGCATCTGCCTTCACAAGAAACCATTACATGTGATGGAGCCCTGCTTCCCTGGAGATGGCTGAACTCCTGCCATTCATTTACCATGGGGAGTGGTGAATGGATTCCCTGTTTTGCTTTGCTTGTGTTCGTGGCTTTTGCTTTACCTATTAAACTGTCTTTATCTCAAACCACGAGTTTTCTCACTTTTACTCTTCCAATTCTCTCGCCCATCCCACCGTGGGGGAGTGAGCGAGTGGCTGCATGGGGCTTGGTTACAAGCTGGAGTTAAACCATGACAAAAAAAAATGCAGGTTTAGTTATGATACAAAATCATGGGTAATTATGAGGGAAGAGGCTTATTCAAACAGGTTTAAAAAAAATGAGCTTGCAACAGTTATGTTGCGTAGAGATGCTAGTGAAAATTTTGATGGGATTTTCTGGAAAAAATGCACATTGAGTATTGTTTTGAGAACTTGCGCAGAAGCTAATTTTGAAAGCAAATACAAATATTTACACTATAAATGCACTTTAATCCAGTGGCTCTTACTTTGGGGAACAGATCAGAGTACCACCTAACCCATGGGCTTTATTAGAGGTCAACAACACAGCTTGGGACTTCAAATACTGCTCTTTGAGATTAATTTCTCACAAACAAGCTGGAGAACAAGCACTATCTGCAGGAATTACGTAGACCGTGCTTTAGTAAGTAACTGAAGATAAATTCAATTACGAAAATTGCAGATTATTCTGGTGTGAACTGTTTTTAATTGCATAAATTATTTCCAGAAGATGTATAAATGAATTAATGGAACAAGGGCAGAAAAGCATGTCCACCACCAGCATAAAATAAAAAATAATCAGAAAATTTTTAAAAAACTTAGTGGAGGATGCATTAACATGAAGAAATGAAAAGTGAACTGCTAAATTGGAGCTGGAAGCCATTGTGCAGCAGGACACC
>NW_010564499.1:4357-4629 GCF_000687285.1 Phaethon lepturus | reverse complement strand
TCCGTGCTCCCCCCATCCCAGCCAGGGCTGAGCCTCCGTCGAGTTCAGCCCCTGGCTTTCCCAGGGCATGCACGCTTGCCGGCAGGGCAAACCAAAGACAACGCTGGCAAATCAATCACTTCTTTTTTAATAGCCTGAGGCTTTAAAGCCAGCTAGCCTTTGGCTTGCGGGATGCTCCCGCGCCCACGCCGCGGGAGCAGGGCAGGTTTGCACGGGCCGGTCCCGGCTCGGCGGCTGGGGGGGGGGGCGCGGTCAAAAGACGCCGGGGGCTG
>NW_010564499.1:0-4177 GCF_000687285.1 Phaethon lepturus | reverse complement strand
CCTCGCCGTGACTCACAAGCTATTAAAAGCCACATTTCCCCCTGTATTGCTCTACCTAAAGATTTAGATAGGCGCCCAGCGAGAACTATAAAGGCACTTAGGCTGGTTAGTTAAATCTGGAAGTTAAGCACCAAATTCACCCGCCTGTTAGACATGCAGTGACTTTTGAAATCGAGCCTCGGGCACTTCTGAACTCCTTACGCAAGCTGGAAGTCTCAGGTCCCCCAGGGCAGGTCAGCGAAACAGAGCTGCGTGCTTCTTACCGTCTCCATGTCCGCACGTGGCAAAGCCTACGAGCCTGGGGGAGCGGGGAGGGCAGTCACAGGAGAAATCCCAGTGAAATTCCGCACAGAGAGCCAGTGTTATTGCCCACTTGTTGCACCACTGCACACGTGTTTTGAGGGGAACTTCTCCAGACTGTTAGAAGCACTGTGGGAAAGAAAAAAAAAAAAAACCCTGAAAGGGTCCCAGATTTATCTGTTTCTCCTTTGCCTGCAAAACCCCCTGCAGAGCCCAAGAAGAAATGTCCAAGACAGGGCAGAAAAGGTGTGATGGAGTGTTATCCGCCCAGGTGGTGTTGGCATTGCACGCGTGTGTGAGCATGCACATGCACGTGTGTGTGCTCTCCTTTGGCTTCCTGAGATGAAACAGAGTTTGCATTTGCTATTCAAAGGCCATTTAAAATACAGGATCACCGAGCTGCTTCTTTTCTCCTATTCCTCCCCACCCCCCCCCAAGAAATTAAAAAAACGATTTGAGTCCCCCTTATCTGGTAGGTGACAGGATAATTGGAAATACCTTGGTATAGCTGACATGTCCAAAGATACACAGAGGAGCAACACGAACATCTCAGAGACACACACAAACCTAATAAAGGTTAGGGACAAATCTAATAACCACTTTGTCGTCTCAACAGCTCTTTAGCTGATATAAGAGCCGCTAACATTTTTCCCAATGTTTTTGCTCTTGTTTAACCCTGTGAGAGCACAGGATCTGCAGCAGCACTCTGGAAGCATCCATAAAACACCCACGGTTGGAGGTTTCCTGAATCAGTAGCACATTTGCCCAAGGTCTCCTTGGCAAACCTTGTCAGCTGCTTCTGGAAAAGCCCAGACGTTGCCGGCTGCAGGTCAGCCAGAAAATATTTCCTCCCTGGCTTATATGCCCATAGGCAAGAAAAATGCTATTTGTGGCAATCTATTTCACACCTTTTCTGTTAAAAAAAAAAAAAAAAAGTTGGAAAGCAGTTCAGGGCTTCCTGGCAAACGATAGGAAGAATGGTGGCACCAAGTATTTACAGGGAAGCAGGCAATGTCATTCTGGGACTTCACTCCTTTTTCCATTTCCCCTCACATTTGTCAGTCAAGAGCCTTCAAGGATCACACCCAGCATCTGGGTGCAATGACCCCCAGGCAGAGGACCCCTCGCTGCACGCGTGGAGCACCAGGAGAGGTGCAGCCATCAAAGAACCCAGCAGAAAAACACGTAACTGGAAGCAGAACTGAGGGAGAGCTGGAGAGGTACGGTCTCCCTCTGACAGATGCCGACGTCTGGCAGACTTGCCCTGCGCAGGCTGAGAAGGCTACCCGTGAACTCGCAGCGATGTCCAAGCCTGCTCCGTCCTGCAGGAAAGCTGCATGATTTCCAAGGTGGTCTCAGAGACCAAAGAGCAAACCTCCTCCGGCGCACGTGTAGCTGCGTGGGGAGAGACCTCCTCCCACGTGGGACGGGCTGCAGCCCCGCGCTCGGGCACATCCCACGCCTCTGCTCCCACCTCCCCTCCAGAGACATCACCTCAGGTGCATCAGGATAAACCCTTGCTCCAGAAAAAGCCTGCCTGCGTGGGCAGTTACTCCGGACTAGGCATGATAAAAGCAATGCCAGTTAAATTTCCTCATGCACAAGCAGGTTTACCTGCCCTTCGGCCTCCCATATAGCTTGCATTTTATGGTAAGCTTTTTTAAAAACAGTTGCATAACCTTATGCGCAGGCCATCGGATCTGTACAGAGGCTGTGGAAAACTCCTCGATGGGTCTGTGGAGCAACGGCAGCTGGCCGAAGAGTTGGGCAGCCTTTCCCACTGCGGATGTCCATCAACCCCACAGCCTATCCCAACCACCTCTCCACCACGGATTTGTTGTGGTCACCAGCAGCAATATTTTGTCTGGGAAGGACCTCTGGAGGTCCCTAGTCCAACCTGCGCTCAATGCTGGCGGCACGATGCTGAGCTGAGCTTGTTGCAGGTGTGCTTTGCCCAAGGCGAGCACCATGAAGCAGGCGGCATGTGCTGCTGGTCCTGTGACAAGGCGGGAAACCACTCATTCTCCTGAAAAAATGGGTTTGTGGAGGCCATCAGCTACAGCGTGAGGGCTGGTGGGGGCCGGCGGTGCTGGAAGGTGCCCGCTAGAGGTCAAAGGAGGAAACCATGGGACACTTCAGCAGGGTGACGAGTAACAGAGCGCATGCGGGGACGTCCTGCCCGATCCCTGCCTGCGTCCCCCGTGGGTGGTGGGGAAGAGGCGAAGCTCAGCGTGGGGAAGTCCAAGCAGCCGGAGGTGTCTGCTGGCGAGAGCTCTGCAGCGAGCCGGCAGCGAGGTTGACCCCGGCGAGGACGAGCCGCCTCGGCAGGGAAGCGCGTACGCTGTTCGGCGCGGGGAGTGAGTCACCGCGCTGAGCGTGAAAAGAAGTCTAACACGTGAAGACAGACGACCTCCCTCCCCACCCTCCGCTTCAGCAAAGACAAAATTAATCTGCCCTTTTCCAGGAAAGTGCTTTGCAACCTGATTGCTCTCGTATCTGCTTATGAAACGAAGGTTTTGGGAGGAAATTCCTTGCTGTGGTGACAGACCGCGTTTCCAAGGTTATCCCAGAGCACAAAGCAAGGCAGCGGTCATTTTTCATCCTCGTCGTTAGAGAAAGCATGTTAGCAGATTAACATTAAGCAACATTTACATACGGTAATACGGTTACGGGATGGTGCTCCTAACCGAATTGAAGACTGCCTCCCCAAGCCTTGCTCACCACCTCGCCGGCAGCGGGACTGTGTTCGCCGCACTGTTCCCAGGGGATTTAAATACCCGATCCGAGGTCAAGTTGGCCAACCGCAGCAGTAAGTTGCCCATTGACTGCAAGGGGCTTTCTGTCGTCGGGTTTCTGGAGTTCGCTTTCCCTGTTGCTCGTTGCATCTCAGGGCCTCTTCCCAGAGGCAGTTTTAAGAACAACACCCCTCCGCTGCTCGGGTTTCCTCGGGTTTGCTCACCGCTGAAAGCCGCGCGGTGCGAGTCCCAGACCAGGATGCCCGGCAGGATGGGGAGTGTTCCCAGGTTCCCGTAACCGCCTTTGATGACACGCTCCATCTTCAACACACCCTGCCAAAAAAACCCCGAGCCCAGCCACTCCCAGCTCCTCTGTAGCCATTTTCAAGGTTCCCAGACTTAACTGTCGAAGGCTGCAGACACATTTATTATCTTTTTGCAGTGCCATCTGGCATTTGTGTATCAGAAGAAGATTACATATATGTCAAACAGGGGGAAAAATATCTTTTCCTGTAACAGTTGTAGAAGGAAGGGGGGGACACATATAAAAAAATTAAATTCTGCTGGCCATATGGAAGGCTTTTTCTTAAGCAATCCATCTTGAGCAATTAGGAAGTGTCAGAGCCAATATGCAGATCCCGGGCTCGCTGCGAGTGGTGGGGCAGGAGCGGGGTGGCAGGGTCAGGCTACTTGAGACACTAACACTGCCGCTGCCTGAAATAGCCTGGGAACACGAAATGCCCCCCTCTCCTCTCCCAAAACGGGGGGGAAAAAAGGAAAGAGGGAACAAAGCAAGACAGCTTGCAGCATGATAAGTGAATCAGAGCAATGGCCTTTCTTTGCCTTTCGGGGTTTTATCATTGCACGTCTTGCGAAAGCAATAGGTGTGAACCCGCCGTGGAGCCTCGCCAGGTTTTCAGTGCTTGCTCCGTGCCTCCCAGTGCTGGGGATAGTGGAAAATTTTCCGCCTCCCGGCGCCGCCACCCGAGCACGCTTTGGCAGGGCCAAGGGGTCAACCGCTGGCACGACCCGGGAAGCACCGAACAGATGCCACCGCATCCTCTAGAGAAGGTGCCGGCGAGGGCGGTGCGCTCGCGGTGGCCTCTTCTCGGCAGGGTGGGCACGGTATCTTCCCTGCTTGG
>NW_010564498.1:0-9708 GCF_000687285.1 Phaethon lepturus | reverse complement strand
AGTGATTCTGTGATTCTGTGATTCTGTCTCTCTTTATATAAAATATTTTTCAATCCTTGAGAGGAGTTTCCTTAGCAGAACTACAATACAAATCAATAGCCTCATTGTAAAGATCACTCTTCACAGATGAACAGAGTTCATTCCTAGCTATGAAGTCGGAGGATTGCCATTCTCTGTTCTGACACCAGAAATTTTGTGTTTCTTTTATGTTGCTTCATGTTTGGTTTCTGGATGGGGAACAAAGTCATCCACCATTAGAAATCAAACCCCTAAAGTTGAGTTTGAACAAGCCCTTGGCAGTGGTTTTAGCTCTGAGTACTTTTTTTTACCGTGAGCACTTTAATATAATCTCTTTCTGTTGTTTTTACCTGGCTGAGCTTCAAGAAGCATGGGGCAGCCACTTAAGAAATGAGATATTTCTAAATAGGAAGAGGGAAGAAGAAATCTGTTATCAGAGACAGCCCTGCATTGCCTTGGCAATCAAAAAACTAATGGCCCCAAAGCTGGAGCCAGAAGACTTTATTGTCCTCTCCTAGTGTAAATCAGCCAAGCTGAATTCAGTCCAACTAATTGTTATGCCTACAACCTACGGCAGAGAGTGCCTTATGAAATTACTGGCCATAGAAGGTAATCAGTCATTCTTTGTAGCCTCATATTGGAGCTTGGAGATGGACTTTGCAAATCCTTCTTTCAGCCATGTCAGATTATGAACCTATAGATCTCGGCTAGCAGTCAGGTCCTGGACAAAGTCTGGTGTTATCATGGAAGGGTTAGAAAGCAGGAGTAGGTTCAGTAGGGGATGTGAGATGCAAAATTATGTTAGGAGTGTAGAGAGTAAAAAGCAGAAGAATCAGAGTAATCTTTGCTGAGACTGTGTTTACAGAACCATTTAAGCCATCATCCTGAATTGTGCACTCTTTACCAACATTTCCAACTACTGGTATTACCTACACAGTTTATTCTCAACCACCTATTTAGCCATTTTGCAGTGTTGTTATAATTTTCTATTCGGTGATACGTGCTAACTGAAACCATCCTCCACCAATCTTGCATCAGCCAAAAACACTTTTGAAAGGTTCACCCCCTTCTGAGAAAGCCCAGATAGCTCTGCTCCAGCCTTTCTGATGTGGAATTGCCTACAGAGCTTCCTTGCCACAGGTATCAGACATTGACCCTGTGTGAACGGCATTCAAATAGAAATTCTTTTTCCAGTCTCACTGTACACTGCAACTCCTGCTGTGGAGTGAATTTTTCCATTAAAATCCTTTGCAATCCCATTCAACAGACATAGATCTATCCATCAAAATAAAAATCTTCACATCTTTCTAAAAAACTACCTCTCACTCCCACAAATAAAGTTTTGCCAAAGCCAAATCTCAGTACTTTTCCCTCAGGGTCTTTACTTTCCAGTCATTTTTTTATTTTTTAAAAATTAAATTAATAGAAGCCAATTGCGGCAGCTTTGTCAAAATGTCTGCAAGAGGGAAGAGGGAGATGTGCTGAAAAAAAGTAGATCTTTGCTGCCCACATCATCCCTTCAATCCATTCCTGTAAGATCTCTTTGCTACCACAGAACACTCTAAGGAAACATCTCCTGAGAAAGTGGACTTCAGTGAGTTCAGGAAAGCACAGCTGAGTAGAAAACAAATTTTGTAGTGACCTACACAGCCATGCCAAATTCAGTCTGGAGCTTAATGAGCTACTGTAAAAGTCCCCTAAAGACTGTACTGGCCACAGTGTCCGGAGCTCCAATTCCAGTAAAAAACCCAACCATATGTCTCACTCATACCCTTGACCTCAGCTTCAGCTGAGAGATGAGGGTGAAAGGCAGCAATCTCTGCTTCCTTCACACCATGACCTCCAGGAGTGACCCTACTGTCGCCACTTACCCCATTTGAATTTGCAAGCAATTCACCATACACACTCTTGCCCTCCACTTGAGGTTTCAGAATGACCCAGAGAAAGAA
This sequence comes from Phaethon lepturus, assembly GCF_000687285.1. Lineage (NCBI taxonomy): Eukaryota > Metazoa > Chordata > Aves > Phaethontiformes > Phaethontidae > Phaethon > Phaethon lepturus. Next base: position 7,741 of record NW_010564498.1, on the reverse strand, counting down.
ATAAGCTGCACATTAATTAAATCCACATCTGCTACAGCAAAAATTGCTGCTGCCAGCACTGCAGAGAAATGATATAAAAGGACCCCAGGCCATTAGAGAGAAATTCACTTGATTTCCTTCCAGTGTTACTGACTCAGAGCTGTCTCCCTTGCTCTTGATCTCTATCTCTTTGGCTTGCCCTCTTGACCCCATCATTCCAGGTTTTCTGACTGGCTCATTTTCAGCCTAATTCTCTTCTCCTTATTCAATGCCTGTCATATTCATGCCTGTCTCCCAAGTACAGCAAGAACATACTTTTCATCCCTTATATTTGAACCCATGAGTCCCTCTCCATGCATTCAAAGTTTGACAGCACAGTCTGTTTCGCAGTTTTAATAGCCTCACCACCTGGGTGAGAGATGTGTTAGTACATAAAAACAGGGCCATGACATAGACTCAAACATTAACTGCAATCATTCATGGCTTTTAATTGTTAGCACACGCTGGCTCTGGTGCAATTGGAATGTCAATTAGCATCCTTTCAGGCAGGTTTAGGAAGAGCACTTGCCAGGGACCATTGCCTGAAGGCAATGTTGGCTGAGGAAAGGGGAAAAGAAGGTGTTTCATTGTGTAGGTACAAGCAAAGTCTTGTTATTTGACCTCAGGGCCTGAGACCAATGCCTGGCCTGCTATATTTAGCAATACAGCTGCACCTTTGCAGTCTAGTTTCTTCTGTTCCTGTTAAAAACCATCTTGATGTCTTTACAGTGGACGCATTTGCTGATGGATCTGGTCTTATTTGTCCATTTGACAAAGCAGCCCCTCCTTTTCCTTATGCTGTTGCACTGAGCCCTCATTCAGTCGTTTTGTGTTTTAAAAGTCCTGTATTTTCTTGAACACATTGCCAGTGGTCATGTCCCTCCAGGACCTGTCCTCAGTTCACCCCTTTGACCTGTGTGGACTTGCCTTTGATGACAAACACTTACTCAGCATTTGTTTCTGTCTACTAAACCTGGCAATTCCCAAAAGCTCAGCTGCCCTTTGCCCAATTTTGCATTCACATCTCCATGCAGGCCATCCAGCAGCCAATTCCAACAAGAGGTTTCCTTGTCCTTCACATCTGGCAGAATCATTTCCAACCTTGTGTGACAAGATCAGAGAACTCCGATACTGTTTTCAGTAGGATTTCCTAAAAAGATTGTATAAAAAATTAAAAAAAAAGAAAAAATTAGGACGCTCAGCTGTTTTCTCCATTCTTTTGTCATCAGTTGACATCTCCATCTAAGATGTGTACAGCAGCTCAGACAGAAACTGGATACAACAATTGTTCATTAGGAAAAAAGGCAGCTCTATGCATGAAATTAACATTGGTACCTTAATGACCATTTCCTCCCTTAAAAATACCTGTTAATTGATTATCCTTTTTCTTCCACAGCCACAGTGGAACATCATCTCTGTTGCTTTCTAAGTATCTGAGGCACATCTAAATCCCTTTTTTCCCTCTGGTGTTCCCCAGGGCTCAGTTTTGGGGCCAGTCTCGTTTAATATCATTATCAATGACCTAAATGAGGGGATCAAGTGCTCCCTCAGTAAGTTTGCAGATGACACCAAGTTGGGTGGGAGTGTTGATGTGCTGGAGGGTAGGAGAGCTTTGCAGAGGGATCTGGACAGGCTGGATTGATGGGCAGAGGTCAACTGTATGAGGTTTAACAAGGCCAAGTGCCAAGTCCTGCACTTGGGTCACAACAACCCCATGCAACGCTACAGGCTTGGGGAGGAGTGGCTGGAGAGCTGCCCGGAGAAAAGGACCTGGGGGTGCTGGTTGACAGCCGGCTGAACATGAGCCGGCAGTGTGCCAGGTGGCCAAGAAGACCAACAGCGTCCTGGCCTGTATCAGCAATAGTGTGGCCAGCAGGAGTAGGGAAGTGATCGTGCTCCTGTACTCGGCACTGGTGAGGCTGCACGTCAAATCCTGTGTTCAGTTTTGGGCCCCTCACTACAAGAAGGACATTGAGGCGCTGGAGCGTGTCCAGAGAAGGGCAACGAAGCTGGTGAGGGGTCTGGAGCACCAGCCTGATGAGGAGCGGCTGAGGGAACTGGGGTTGTTCAGCCTGGAGAAGAGGAGGCTGAGAGGAGACCTTATCGCTCTATACAACTACCTGAAAGGGGGTTGTGGCGACGAGGGTGTTGGTCTCTTCTCCCAGGTAACTAATGATAGGACGAGAGGAAGTGGGCTCAAGTTGTGCCAGGGGAGGCTTAGATTGGATATTTACTAAGAGAGTGGTGAAGCATTGGCACAGGCTGCCCAGGGTGGTGGTGGAGTCACCATCACTGGAAGTGTTCAAAAAACCTCTGGACGTGGCACTTTGGGACATGGTTTAGTGGACATGGTGGTGTTGGGTTGATGGTTGGACTTGATGATCTTAAAGGTGTTTTCTAACCTTAATGATTCTGTGATTCTTTTGCAGCATCTAGTAACACGGACAATCTCCCTCCAGCATTTGGCTAGCTTTTTCCATCACTGCAGCTACTGCAGCCTGTTATTCTTTCTGTGGTCTTCATTCTCTTCTCATTATATTTCAAATAATCACAAAGTCACAATCATTTAGGAAAGAAACATCTCTCTTGCCCAAAGCTTAGTATTTGTCATCCAAACTCTTAATTTTATTTACTGTCTTCCTTTTGTGTGCATCAACTTTTTATCTTCTCCTTCCACGACCTTCTGCTCCCACAGACATGAGCCTGCCTTTCTTCACTGCTCTTTCCTGAGTCATTCTCATCATATCCTACTCTTTGCTTTCCCACAGGAACTTTCTGACAGCATATACTTACCTATGTTCTTCATTAAAAACATAAGAAATTTCACAGAAACACACATGTGATAAACATTTTTGTATTATAATCTGAACCTGATTCAACTGAAAATCAAATCCAAACACACAACAGACTTGGTGACTTTGTGTCAAAGGAGGTCTGTGTTTTATCAAAAAATAAATACATGTTTACATTTCTAAATAAACACCCTGAAAATCCCAGTATTTTGACCTTCAAAGAGGTGTCTCATCTACATTAGAAACAAACTCACATAGAAGCATTTTCTAGGCTCTTTTTAAAATTAAAACACAGGCTTATATTTTTCCTATATTGCTACATACATGCCGTAAGCTGTACACCCTAACTTTTCATGTTAAGTGCCTGTTTGTTTCCATTTCACGTTATACTGGCAATTTATATGACACTGCAAGGATTGTTCTTGAAGATACGGAGTGATTAAAATAAAGTTTCTTTCATTATTAATTACATCAAAGTATTTAATGATGCTCAATGTGTTAAGTGACAGAAAGGTAAACCACCTTCTGGTGCTGCTGTTTCAGAAACAGAGGTGTAGTAGGCAGTGTGCAGACTAATACACTCACATCATCTCAGAAGAGTCATATAATTTTCATTCTTCCTAGTTCTTGTTCTTTGTGGAAGTCAAAGGTTCTTCTATGATAAATTCACCATTAAGCATACATTCTGTTGTTGCTTAATTATACTCAAAGATTAATTAAAGAAGAGGTTATTGGCACTAGTAACTACTGAAGCTATGTTAGTACCGGTATTGCAGTCATTTCAGTTTCCTATATACAATAAAGGGATATAAAATAACTTATGGGAGACCTCAGTTCTAATACGTATGCATAAATCTAATCTTCAGAAAAGGTAAGCAATGAATCTATCAAAAATCAACTGCTCAACCATTTCAAAGCCTCTGCTCTTCTGTTCGTATTTACCTTACCTTAGACATCCTACCTTTGAAGCAATATACACAATAACAGCAACAAAACATGCCCCTTTTACCTGTTTAAGTGGTAGTCAGCATCATTATTACAGTCGTACTTGGTATATACTTAAAAAAACCTCTGGTCCCATGCAGCAATGCTGCTTTAAATGGTTCAGCTAAAAAGAACTTGGGTCAGCGCATCTAAGTTACTTTCATTTCTGGGAATTGTAGGAATTGTTTGTACCAAAGCTAAATGTAAGAATACCTTGTAGGGCACTGGAGGATACAGCACAGAATAGAGCATACAATGGACTGTGACTGGAAACACATCTACATGAACGTCTGCAAAACTACAACAGAGGAATCACCTTTCAAAAGTGCCAGCATATCCGCATGCCTGTAGCACATGACAGCATCCAACCAGAGTGGTCTTCTTTAGCCTTTAAGACATTCTAGTCATCTCCTTAAAATACAGTTATTCTCCAAGTTTTCTACCTATTTTCAGTCTTTGTGGATGACAGTGGTGCAGTAACATCATCAGCAGGGACAACCTGTCAGGCACACACCCACAACCGTTCTAATTCGGGTGTCATGAAGAGTGGCATCAAATGCTGTGCCTATTTTAGGGATTCATAGTCCCCTGCACCACTCCACCCCTTCTAGATGCATCCATTCACCATGCCCAAGTTCCTGCTATGATCCAGTCTTTAAATAGCTATGTAGCACAACCCAGTGAGGTCTGTCTGACATTCTGCTGCTTCTCTCCTTTGAATCACTGTTGCTCAATAAGTACCTCATCCTGGTTTAAAGGTCACTTAAATCTTAACAATAAATAAAGAGATAAATAAATAAAAATCAGATGTTCCTGCTCTCCAGTGAGTAATCCTGCTCCTCAGATGATGGTTTACGAATCATGCGGAGACAAGCACAGCTAGCCTGTAACGCTGCGAAGAGGCTGACAGTAATGCAGTTGGACGTTACTTTTGAACAAAATTTGGCTTCTGGCATGCAATCTCTTTTGAGATAGTACCAAGAGGACAGGTCTGACAAATGCCTTGAAATTCAGTGCCCGTGGCCCTGCCCTTGCCCTGTTCCAGCGTGTCACAGAGAATGGTGACAGTTCAAATGGCTGGCTGGCAGATACATTCACAATACATTAACATTTTGCTTGAATCCTGCCAAGCGTCTCTCTGGTCTCAGTGGGAACCAACCAACTGCTTCAGCTACAGTTGGATGGGACATCTGCCTCATCAAAATATCCCATCTGTGGATGGTTTTGCAGAGTGCGCAACATAGTAATAGCCTCTTTCACCCCTTTCCAAATGTATCATACTGTCCTGGTTTCAGCCAGGATAGAGTTAATTTTCTTCACAGAAGCCAGTGTGAGGCATGTTTTGGATTTGGGATGAGAAAATGTTGATAAGGTGCTGATGTTTTGGGTTGTTGCTGAGCAGTCAAGGACAGTCCAGCTTCTCGTGCTGGGCTGCCAGCGAGCAGGCTGGGGGTGCACGGGGAGCTGGGAGGGGACACAGCCGGGACAGCTGACCCAGGCTGGCCAAAGGGACATTCCCTACCATACGACGTCATGCCCAGTACATAAACTGGAGTTGGCCGGGGGGCGGGAATCGCTGCTCGGGGACGGGCTGTCGATCGCCGGGTGGTGAGCAATTGCTGTATTGGGCATCACTTGTTCTTGTACATTCCTTTGTTGGTATTATTATTGTTGTTATCATTGGTGTTTCCTTCTCTCTTGCTGCCCTATTAAACTGTTTTTATCTCAACCCATGAATTTTTTCCCAATTCTCTCCCCCACCCCACTGGGGTAGGGGGGAGAGTGAGCGGCTGCGTGGGGCTTAGTTGCTGGCTGGGGCTAAACCATGGCACTTTCACATTAAAAAAGTCTAGTTTAATCTGTGTTTGTCCAGTCCACAAGCATGTTTTCATAAACAAAAGATTCTCATTTTCCCAATGTCCAACACAGAGGCCATAAACTCTGTTCATCAGTCTTAGGGCAGCACCGCCAAGACCTGGCTCATGCCTTCATTCGTCCTCCAGAAGTGTTTAGGAATTTCATTAATGGATAGTCAAATTACCTTAACACAGCTAAAGGTACTAGTCCAGCCACCACTATGCACCTTAGCAGAACCTGCAAGGCAGCCCCTGAATTATGCAAAGGTTGAATAATGTCACCTTGATTAGTTTTATAAAAGGTCTTTAGCTGTGGAGAAACTCCTGCTTCCCTACAGGGAGCTCTGACATGTCCTCAGGTGTGCATGGGGTCAGACAAGGGCAGAAGCAGGAAAGTCACCAAGAACTTCACTGAGAAAGTGCTTCCTCCTGACTGCCTTGTAAAAATAATGCAATCTGGGCATGTATCAACTCATCAGTTCTCCGCTATGGAGAAACTCTACTTCCAATTCCACAGTTCTGGGTCCTCCACTCCTGTTAAAGCCCTTGTTGACTTAGGCAGAGATGAAAAAGAGTTGAATTTTAGCCCAGCTTGACAGCACTAAGCCTCTTGCCAACTAACCAAGCTGGTGCAGAGCCACAAAACTTGGTGTTCAACTCTGACATGCAGAAATATAATTAAAGGTAATGAAATAGAATTACAGGTAATGAAACATCTGTTTCCCACTGTGCAAATGGTGTACCATTGGATATTTTGGAGTTGATACAAGCTGCTCTCTGGAAGCCAAGGGTCCCACTGTTACAGCACTGTAGCAATCTTGTTCCCCCTCTAAGTCCTGCTACACTGGGCAGTTTCTCTAGACTAAAATAGCCACAGGAACTGTCAAGAATCAGGTAGTATGTTGCTGTTCACATTAGGATCCAGGAATCAGAGATGAAGTTCAATGAAGGCTAAGATTATGAAGAAAAAAGAAACAAAATGAAGAAGAAAAAAGATCAGGGTGCAATCGGACTACTGTTTTACCAGGCAGAGTATCTGCGTGGTTGCTTAATACATTGCAGCGTGAGCCCCTTCCTACCTAATGCATGTTAAACACTGAGAGGAAGAGGAGGAAGACACATATTCAGAGATCATCTTTCAGGTGGAGACAAGTTCTGTTTGGGTTTTGTACAGTATAATTTCAAAGAACAAATCAGATGTCATCTTAGACAATCAATACATTAACTCTGAGCATAAACTCAAGTCAGCAAACAGCAACGATTTATGCACACAGCTATCATATCCGTAGTATTTACTCCAAGTGTGACGCAAAGAGCATTTTAGCTTGCAGTCAAGAAGACTGTATAGGAGACGGGAACAAGTTGAACATTACCTATTCAACTGGAAACTAATCCTGAAGCCTTTAAGGTCTGATTTCAAAGAGTACTGAAATGAACAGAAGCAGCTCAAATGGATCAGAGAGTATTATAGATGCATCCCTAAATCAGTCTGCTAGCAAATCAGAAAATTAATCATGGTAAGAATGGACCATAAAGCAGTCTACATACACAAAATGATAAAATAAATTAGACTTCACTGACCAGATATTGTCTTCTCCACCTCCAGCAGTAACAGGCTATAAATCTGTCCATAACCTATTTGTAAATACTTCAATGTAAAACCTGCTACAGCCTGGAGATACATGCAGTAGAGGCTGTCCTGGTTTCAGCTGGGATAGAATTAATTTTCTTCCTAGTAGCTGGTATAGTGCTGTGTTTCAGATTTAGTATGAGAATAATCAGAACACACTGATGTTTTAATTGTTGCTAAGTAGGGTTTATAGTAAGTCAAGGACTTTTCAGCTTCCTATGCTCTGCCAGCGGGAAGGTGCATAAGAAGCTGGGAGGGGGCACAGCCAGGAGAGCTGACCCCAACTGTCCAAAGGGATATTCCCTACCATGTAACATCATGCTCAGTATATAAACTGGGGGGAGTTGGCTGAGGGGTCGTGACTGCAGCTCGGGGACTGGCTAGGCATCAGTCAGCAGATGGTGAGTAATTGTATTGTGCATCACATATATTCTTTATTATTATTATTATTATTATTATTA
>NW_010564497.1:16358-16586 GCF_000687285.1 Phaethon lepturus | reverse complement strand
GAAGCGCTGTTTTGTCAGATTCTGCACTTGAACCTGTGCATCTCCCTCCCCAGGAGGGACACCTGGCCGTCCCAGGGGGGCTGCAAGCCGCGTTCCCCCCTCCCTGAAGTCAGAAGGAGGCAAAACTTAAGTGTGGAGGAAAAGCAGGGAAAGCTAAACCAGGTCCTGGGCCTCCCTGGGGAGCCCCGGGGGGCTGTGAGGCCCTTCGGAGGCAGCGCTGGGGGGCCG
>NW_010564497.1:15917-16273 GCF_000687285.1 Phaethon lepturus | reverse complement strand
ACACCCCCCCAGGTGGCCCCTGCAGTCGGTGCCAGCTTCCGAAATGAGGCAGAAGGGAGCTGTGGGTGTTCTTGGGGTGCCTGGTTCCCGGCTGGCAGCATCACCCTGTGCAGGACCGGGTGAGGTGTGGTTCCCCCTGGGTCTTGCTGGAGCAGGTGGGCACACGGGGACAGTTCCAGCCATCCCTCCCAGCGTGGGGAGGAGGTGGAAAACACCCAGCTTTCCCTGGCACCGAGCAGTGCCGGGGCGCACAGACAGGCTCAGGGCTCAGCTGCGCACCCCGACGACACCTGCACCGAGCCCGTCGGGGCCGCCCGACCAGCTCAGCGGCGCTGGCAGCCCTCCACCCCCCCCAT
>NW_010564497.1:14348-15692 GCF_000687285.1 Phaethon lepturus | reverse complement strand
CGACCAGCCCTTGCAGCCGCTCAGCAGGGATTTCCGAAAACCCCATTAGTCTGAGCAAGACCTGACACTTCAGAAACAATTTGGGAAGTTAAAAAGTTTCAGAGAACTATGTGGTGGAATTTTTCTTTTTGTTCCCCCCCGCCTTGTTCTTTTGAGTTATTAAAAAAATATTTCCCATGACACTGGCGAAGGCCAGCGAATCCATGAGTCACCAGGAACAGAGTCACGCACACACCGATCCATCACCCCCGGCCAGCGCATGGCGGAGGGGCCCTTCCCTGGGAGGAGCCACTGATAAGGTCCCTACAGCCGGGCTGAGCCAGGCAGAGCCGAAGCTTTTCCTCCTGCCTCTCGGTTCCCTCCGAGGGCTGGGAGAGGGTGGCCGGGCTCCGCACACGCCTGTGGGGCGGCTGGTGCTGGAGAGCCGCTGGGTTGGGGGTAACTGCCCTACCTGCTCCTTACCAGAGCATCAAACTGCAGCCCGGCTTGTACTGAGGTTTTTTGGGGGTGTTAATTCATAACCAGCCCCGCCGCCATCCAGCTGGCGTGGGGATGTGTAGGGAGGGATTCCTCGACCTAATGTCCGACATGGGATTAAGGAATTAACCACGCGGCGTGGGGCAGCCCCGGGGTACCGCTCCTCTCGCTCAATATGTTAATACTTAGCTCATACCATAGGGCAAAGGGGGGGCACGCCGATGCCTGGGGTCCCCCACACCTTCTCCCCACTGTGCCTGCACAGGGACACAGGGACGCTCCCCTCTCCCTCCTGATCCCAGGAACACCCGCTCCGCAGTCCCGGAGCAGGCGTGAGGTGCCGCTGCCGGAGGGGAGAGCGCCCTGGGGGAGCAGGGACCCGGCCCCAGCCCCGGGTGAGCTGGTTAGGGTGACTCAGCCTCTACTGGATCCAGACCCAAATCTAAGATGCAATTATGACTTATAAATATTTGAATGTTGTTTTCCTCTTTTGCAATCAACTCCTTTTCTACAGGCTGTCCTACAAGCGTAGTTTTCATCTCCGGCGGTGCCGGCCTGTTGCTGGAAGGCAAACAGCAAAGGTGCTGTGCCTTTTGACATGCTAGACCAAGTCCACAACATAATCTCTTCTTCGAAGAAGATGCCAACGTGCAAATTTAAAATGGCATATAGATACTTTCTAAAACCAGCCTCTTATCTCTTGGGCTCGGATTCAAGAATGTGCCCTCACAGGACTCTGACATTAAACATGCAGCGCTGGCGATAATGCGATTTAAAACCATTTCAGTTTAAGCAACCCAGCACACCTCAAGTGCCTCCCCGAATCAGCCGTGAAGCCCCGGGCCTGACGGACACCCCCCAGCGCCC
>NW_010564497.1:12850-14337 GCF_000687285.1 Phaethon lepturus | reverse complement strand
CCCTCCTGCCCCCCTCCAAGTATTTAAACAGTCTAATCCACGATTATTTTTTTTTTTTTTACCCAACCAAGGATTTCAGTCTGTTCCCAGAAATTTATTTTCTTCAGATGATTCTTTCTCCTCGCTTCTAAATAGCGCTGATAAAACCTGCCCCGGGGAAGGGGTTAGAGAAACTGAAAACCAGGTACTTTCAAATTAAAAAAAAAAGTAGCGCTGAATATTTCTAGTGACTCAGTTACTACAGCACGTCTTGAAATTATATTCTAACAAGAAATCAAGATGTGCTCAGGTATTTCTGTGCTTTCTCGTTGACCTCTACACAAGCTCCATCAGGAAAAAGAAGAGCGAGAGTTAGTACGGGCAGAGCACTGTCACGCTCACGAGTAGGTACGTGGCTCCTTCCCGCTCCAGGTGTGCGGATCAAACTGCTCCGCGGGGCTCCTGAAATCCTCCTGCGAAGTAAGAGAGTGTTTTTTGGGTCCAGTAATCGATCTGAGTCCTGACCTCTCCCAATGTAGCTGTGGATTTACAACAAAACATCTATTCATCTCCAGCCAGATTTATTTTTAAGCATCCCCTTGGCAAGCGTGAGTAAGTTTTGTCTAATGTCTTCTGTTCCTGAGGCTAGCTGCATTTTGTTCACGGCAGATTCCAAATATATTTGCACGAATTATTACTATTAATAATATAATGGTTGTGTCTGAGATGCTGGACAGACGCAGAAGCAGCCCCGGCTCTTGCCCTGAAGATTTTATGATCATTGAGCTTTACAGCCCTGCAAACGGTGAGCGTGTGATGGCAAAGGATCGGCACCATCAGCCCCGTTGGGGAAGCTGCAGTTACGAGCTCAGGAGCTGATTTACTAAGGGGGATTGGCCAGAATAACTCCTGCAGTACAAGCCATTTGGCAATATTTTGTGGTAGAAATGCTAATTCTGGCCATTCTCTCCCACACTGAGCATCAGGGCTGCAGGAGCCGAGCGGCAAACGCCAGCGTCCCACAGGCTGTAGGATAAAAATGGGCAGCCGAGAGGAAGTCACCAGGAGGGCTCAGGACAGCTCAGGACCCCTCGTGTCCCTCAGCATGGTGACAATCTGCCGTGCAAAAGGGGCTCTCAACCGCAGCACCGAGGCGGCCCCGGCCAGGAAGTGTCACTGCAAAATTCCCTGGGGGAAAGGACCGAGGGGAAACCACCGACTCGGTGATGTGCAAATGTTTGATAAGGAGGCACCGAGTTCAACAGCTGTGGGGGGAAATTATCTGCATGTTCAATAGAGGCACAGTATTTCCTGTCAGGTTTCTGACTGATAAAATACAACGTTTTGATACCATCTGAATTAGGTATCTTGGAATAGCTCGTTTGGGCAAAAATCCAACACTTTCTGCTTCTTGCCTCAGCCCAGCAGAAAAGCCACACACAAAATGTTAGCATTTCCCAGCGGTGGAAATTCTACTTTTTGGCCAGTCTTAGTACCAATAGAAAAGA
>NW_010564497.1:0-12661 GCF_000687285.1 Phaethon lepturus | reverse complement strand
GCTCGCCGGCCCGCAAGCGGCTGCGGTCTGCGCCAAGCGGAGCCGGAGCAGACACGAGGGTGTTTCCCCTTAATCATCCAGTCTTGGTCCTTTGAGCAAGGGATGGGCTAAGGAGGCCAAAGTCTGAATCTGAAAAATGTAAACCATATGATATTTGGATTCGTGCTCAGTTTAAAGTGAGCTAAATAAGGGGGGAGGTGGGGAGCAGAAATGTTTGCAGCTTCCTCCCTTCTCTCAAAAACCGGTCCCCCTGTGATTCCCTTCACCGCGGAGGCTGATGCTCGGGGACATTGGCTTCGGCCACCCAAAGGAGCACCAGAAGTGGCCGCTCCGCAGGGACCACAGCCACGAGGACCCTCTCCTGCACAGACCCCAGCAGCCACAGTCTGGCTGTTGAGCTACAGCGTGGGCCCACCCGGCACATGCCGCTGTGCGAGAGCTGCCCTCGGGGATTCCGGAGGGACGAGATCCCACAAGCCCCGTGCCGGCAGCACAGCTCCTGCCCGGCTCCTGCCCGCGCTGCCGGAGCAGAGGCACAAATAACAGCAAGAAGCATTTGGAGCTGGTTCCCTGAGCAGAGGGAGCAGCTTTGCCTTGCGAGTACTCGCTGGTGCCTGTCGTACTCTGGACTTTGGCTTCTGGCGAGGTGAATTTGCAAGCTTGGGATGGCTTTTGCAGAAGCAGCGGGCAAAGGGAAGGCAGTAGGAACTAGCCTCGGAGTCAGGGACACCTGGGCTGTAGCCTCAGCTTGGGCAAAATAGGAGAGGTCTCAGGCCAGTGCCGATGCCTTCTGCAGCCCCAGTCCGTGAACTTGACGCTTACAGGGGCGGCACATGAGAGGCTCTGACAGCCTTCTGGCAAGAAACAAGGGGACTGTCTGGAGTGCAGGCTTCACAAATAAGGAGTGCTGCATTTAGCAAATGCAGTAAACAGGGCTGCACGGCACTAGGGACACAGCTGCTTGCCTAGAACTGAAGATAGGAAGAAGTGGGAGCCCTTCAACCCCCTCCACCCACAGCACCCCCATTTGGGAGCCGAGCTTTTCAAGTGCGACAAGAGACATCGGCCAGGCAGGAGATGTTTTTAAAAAAGCAAAGATGTGATCCAAAGCAGGTTTGCCTTGTACCTGCCAGCCAAAAAGGCTGGACTCAAGCCCCGGAGGAACCTGTCAGCCTCTCTGCTCCAACCACCTGCTCTGCGTCGCTGCGGTCCTTGGCGGGACTGCGGCTTCCCGCTGCGTGGCTGCTCCCGCCTCCAGCAAAGCAGGGTGCAAGGAGCATCAAAGCCACACCGGAGCCTCCAGGCACTAAATGAAACCAGGGAAGCTGGGAGGAGCGAAATGAGCACCGCGAGAGGTTTGGGATTGCACAAGACAAATCTGCGTGTGCTGGCGAGGAGTGGGATCTGAATGGGTGGTGCGAAGCACGCGCAGCACTGCAGCACTCATCACCAGAGCTTGGAAGTGTAGTATTTGATCGTTTTAACTCCTCATGGCTCAGGGGTAGGCTGATGTGCAAGGCACAGCTTCCTGGGTATACCTGGGGCTCCCAAGGGGGAGAGCTGTCCTTCCCCAGCAGTTATGTCCGCTGGTTGAAAAAATCATCAGGGAAGGGAAACATGCTGATGGGGCTGTTTACACGGGGACACCCTTCTCCATCCTGGATGCTTCTCCATGTGTCCTTTCTTTGCAGAAAAAGATACCACCTTGTCACAGCAGGCGATACCCACAGTCTGTCACTGGCAGGTAAAATTTGGCTGCAAGGACAGAAGAATTGCAAAGGACATGAGTCTACAGGGTGGAAGCAACAAGAGGGGGCATGGGAGTGAATTATGGTGACAGAAAAGCCACAAATTGGGAAGAATCAACATGAAATGGGAAAATCATCTGAATTTCAATGGAGAGTCAGGAAGCTGAGTTCATTGCCCTGCAATTGCCAGCCCAAGCAAGAGACATTTAGATCAGCTACTACACACTGGCCCAGGTACCAAAAGCCAGAAAACACCCCACAAACAATCACTCAAAAGCCACCAACTACCAGTGGAGAAGAGCAGGACCTTGGACCTGCAGTAACTGCCAATTTAAGAAGAAATGCAAACATTGATTACCATCCATGTCCCTTGCCAGAGAGGAATGCTCCTCAACCAAATCATCCTTTCTGGTTGGATGAGGAAGAGGAGGAGAGTCAGATCCCTTCGCAGTGCCAAAGCCAGCAATCAACCTAATCACCAAACCAGCAGCCATGCTCGGTACTCCACCGCTCTCCATTCATCATCCCATTTTCTTGCTGCAGTCAGTCTCGGATGCCTCATGAGATTAATAAAAACTCAACTAAATCAATACAGTTATCTGGATCCCTGCAGGCCACAGGCTGTGAACAACCTAACTTCTGCCTGGAAGAAGCATCAGCATGTAAGAGAGGCTCCCAAGAGAGCAGTCCAGCACCCCAGCTCTCAGCTGTCCAAAAATTAACACATGCACACAGGGGAACAGTTCAGCAGTGCCCTGGGAAACAGAGATATTGAGCAGGTCCTCCCCTCCTACAGCTTCCTTATTTTTTCCTCAAGCATCATTAGATCTAGCCTTGACCCTCCTTGAAATGCAGGCACTGAAGGAGTATTTTCACATTCTTCATGACAGGCTGGGAAACAATCTTAGCTTATTGACTCTACGAGGGGGCTGCTCTGCAAACATCAGTCCTCTTCAAAGATGGCCTCGGGCTCTTCAGTTCCTCTCGGTAGGGAACCTCACCAGAATCTCTCTGAAGCACAGAAGCGTGTGTATGAGAATGAAAGTAAATTAGGTCTGAACAAGATTAACAGGGATTTAATTGAACTATGTGAACTGGAACTCCAGTCACGAGCTACTTATTACATGGTCTCAAGGGATTGTGCTGCTTGCACTGGAGGAGCACAAGGATGCATTGTGAGCATGGGACAGCTTGAGGGGACGGCGATGGCCACAGCTCTCCAGATGAGCGCAGCCAGAGGGGCAGAGCTGCTTAAACACGGATCAAAAACGGAAGCAAGGAATTCTCAAGTCCCAGCCATGTTTCTTCGGAGCTGAGGCTTGGCCTTTTGAGGGAAAGGAGCTTCGTAACAAATGTTAGCAGAGGAAACCCAGCTCTCAGCCCAGCTCCTGGGCTTTGAGTGGCAGAGCAAGGTGCTGTTCACAAGGTGCTGCCTACTGGCTGGTATCTGGAGGCAGACCTTTGAAAACCTCTCCAATAAAAGTGACTTAATGAGGTCTTCAGCTGCCTTTGGGATGTTAATTACAAAACAGCCTGGAGAAAAGCGCTTGGGAATTAAAGGAGTCACCACACTAGTCCTCTCGTTTTGGTTTTCTGGTGAGGGAACCAAACAGATGCTTGCCAGAGCTGGGCTACCACACCGGTCTTACCACAGCCCAGAAAAGCCACCAGCCAGCTCCATGCTCCAGCCATGTAAACCTGAGCTACAATCACACACCAAAGGGCTACTGAAAATCCCTGTTAGGAGTTTACCGAATCCCCATCTAATCCCCTGCTCATGTTATTAGCAAATTATGTCTTTATTATTGCTACCTTGATAGGCGCTCTTGAAGCCAAAATCTCTCAGGACAGGCAAATTATTTTAGTCATTGCATCGTTTTTTCCTTCATTCCAGGAAGATGAAACTGTACTGGGAGATAGTTTGCTATTCCAAGTCCAACACAGATACACACATGCCTGACTATTAACCAACCAATTTCTCACAGATTAAGGGATGTGAAAGGCTCTCCCTTAATGGATCATTTTTATGAATAGGTTGTTTATGTCCCTGTGTTCTAATAGTCTGAGGGTTCTGGCAGCTGTCACAATGAATGCATGGAAAGAGGCAGCACAACTTTAAAAAGGGATTTTTTTTTAACAGAGATTCTGATTGTATTTATTACACATTTCAAGAGAACTAAAATACATGGGATATTGGTAATCTCTAAAAACATACTGTAAGTTCAGCTAACAAGAGCATTCAAATAGGCAACAAGCTGTTAGGAACAGACTGGGAAATTTATCTTAATCCCTCTTCCCTCCAACAAAAACAAACCCCAATATCAATGATTTCTATTTAGCAATGAGTAAGCCAGCCTGCAAATAGCTGCATGTAGATGTTGATGTAGTAGCCTGCTATTTCAGGTAACAACCACACAGTGCTCATTGCTAACTGGTTCTTAGCTGTAGAAGCACTTCTATATTTCGGGTAATGTGTGTGATACTCTTTCAATAGTTGCAATTCCATGAAAGCATTAATCCCCTTCTTTAGGTAACCTGCAGAAAGTCATTTATTAAAAAGAAAGAAGTGATCTGCAGCACCTATCCAGGGCGGTACTTTTCTTTCCCCTGCAGATCACAGACCGGAACACAGGTCTGTAATGGAAACTCATAGCACAATATTGTTGTTATTTGCGTGGGAAATTTTTGTAATGTTTCTTTGTATTGAGAACTCAAAGCAACTTTAGAGTGCTGTGTCTCCCATGCTTTGTTCTGTCCTCCTAGTGTTGCCTTTATGTAGCTCAAAAAAAAAAGAAGAAAAAGTAAATGCTGAATTTAAAGCAGAACTCTAAGCTGGATTTTAAGCAGTGCAACTTGGTGTCAGCGTTCTGGTTAAGAGAAACAGAGAGCCTGGAGCAGGGAAGCAGTGAGAGGTTAGAACCAAACTGGTACTGGGATCCCTCTGTCTCACCCACCAAAAGCACAAGCGAGCAGAGATCGTGGCCGTTCTCCACACCGATAGTTCCTGTAAGTGTGCTGTTCAACTCCTGTTAGAGAACACACAGCACAACACTGCTACCGTATCTGGGCTCACAAGGCGTTTATGAATTGAGGATGGGAGTCTATGTATGCAAAAAGGATCGCAGACTCGTAGCCCTGCCAGGGAACCCTTTCCTTCAAAGTCGCTCTGAACTATGGGTGCGCCTAAAAGAGCAGGTTCTCCTCCCATTGACTCATTCGTGATCAAACAAACCAAGATGTGAGCTGGCATCAGGAAACTCGAGCTGCCCTACAGAGACTCTGTGGCTATGTCACCACCTATCTCTTTCCAGTCCTGTCTAGCCATATTTAAATCTAATACTAGATTGTCCCTGGGCCTGGAGAGCCAGAGCCTGAAGGAACATAGTGTATATGCCTCTTGCCATATAGTCATGCTACACAGCCAGCTTGCCACCCCTTGGATCTTAAAATACCACTTGTCCTCAGGCTGAGATCACATTTAACTTCAGGAAGAATTCAGTGAGAGGAGATGCAGCAGACTCTAGCAGGTAAGGCTGGGAGGGAGTTTGCAAATGCAACAAACCCCAGCTGTGTTGAAATGGAGCACATGGTTAGGACTCAGCTAGCTGACAGGAGGGTTTATCAACAGTACAGAGAGGCAGTGCTGTTTGATACACAACCAATGCAGCACTCCGAACTCCTGTCTCAGAGCAGCTTTTCCCCAACATGCAGTACCTGGTCTTCCCAAGTTTCCAAGAACACTCTATTAGCACAGGCATTAAATTCTGCACTTTCCAGAATCAAATTGTTCCCTGATTCTTGTAGTCATTGCAGTCCCCACCACAGCCTCAATTCCCAGAAATGTACCTGCTTTCAAGGGTGGGAATAGAAAGGAAAAGTGCATGGGTGGGGAATAAGAAAGAGGTAGCGACGCTGGGGAAATGAAAGCTTTCATCTACAGCAGTCTGGAATCTGATGAGTTATTACCTAAAGAACTAAAGAATATGACAAAGACATTATTATTAAGCCATAAAATGCAGCTATGTATTTCAGACTGGATGACAACAGAGATGAATACAAAGCTATGTAGTGTGGTAACCTTGATCCATTTGATCCCTCCATCTTCAAAAAACACAACACAAACCGGTATCCAAAGTAGCAAACGCATGCTCCACCTTCCACAGGGACTTTACTACAAACCCTAGACAGCATGGAGGAGCTAGGACAACAGGCCTCTCTACCCATCAGAAATGACAGAAGTCACTTTAATGGTGACTGACACATTAATCATGTCAAATGAAGTCCTGGACATGTGAAGTCCTCTTTACATGTAAGAAATCCATGGCAGAACCCCACCCCTTCCACTCTTACAAGTTCCTTCTCCCTTGTCCCCAAAAGGTGAAGCATGGCAATGCCAGAAAACCATTTAATATAGTTAGTTGCCTTTGATGTCATCTCCAAGGAAGCATGATTACAGGTGACTATTTTGTCTTTTGAGGATCATCGGTCATGCCTTTATCGTTTCTTTTTGGTTTCCTTCTTGGGTTTCTTGCTTATCTGTGGAGCAGTTGCCTTTGGCTTCTTCACTGTCTCTGAATTCTTAGGCTCAAAACTGTCCGAGTCCTATAAGAATCAATTAAGAAACAGTCAGTAACTTTTTTTTACAATTTGCTGACAGCTCACTTTGGGAATTTGAGTATAAGCCAAAGGAAGCAAGTGCTGGGTATCTCTGTTGGAACACATCTACATCAAACTGAGTCCACATTTAATGAGACTTGAGCAGCACCATCGCTGCTTCTTCTGCATGTGGTTTTTGATGAGTGTGAGTTTATGCACAGAAACAGCTTGTTACCAGAGAAGCCGTTAAAGCTTAAGTGTCTAAAACAGGCTTTGGAAAAGAAAAACAAACCCAACTTTAAAGGCAAGAAGAAAATCAACACTAAATGAAAACTATTCAAATTAGGAAAAGAAGATACCATATAATCACCAGTGTGCGTGGAAACATTCAGCAGGTGTTTCTGCCAAATGTTAATAATTATCATGTGCAAGACAAAAAATATTCCCCAAAACAGTAGAAAGAATGTAAAGTTCAGAGGCTCTAAACCAAGCTCAAAATCCAGGGAGGGAACTGCAGGCAAAGCTTCTTCACCTGGACTAACAAGGAATGCTTAGATATGCTGCTTGTTTCCTTCAGGGGAGATGACAGATAATATTTCAGCCATGGGAAATAAAGTCTAGTTATCTTGTAAAAACACAAGGGAACAGCGCCAGTCTCATCTGAGAAAGCGCACACATGCAGATTGCCTCCTTTCATTAAATGCATTTGAGTATAAATATTGCTTTAGCATCTTGGTTTCTATCAGTTAGAGCGTGCCAACTGGAAAAGGACACACAAAAAATGGCTGAGCAAGACGTGCTAGTTTCAAGCTTCCAAGACAGCACTCCAGATAATGGAGGGGGAGGCGAACATCTGACAGTATCCTTTTAATCAAGGAGCTTGGTTCAAAAGTCTCTCAAGTTACCGGGCTATTACAGTTCACATCTGTGTGGCTTTCCAAGGAAGGAGACTTGGCTAGCTTTCCAAAGGCTGTAATCGGCACACGGGGAGCTGGCAGGCTCTGGAGAAATGGAGCAACATGCAGTTCTTACTCAGGGATGCACTGTGCTGCTGCCGTAAAGTGAACACTGCTGCCTTCTAATGTTCAAACCAAGGTAGACTTCAAAGCCTGAAGCCTCCAAGACAGAGAAGCTCCTTGGTATCCTACCCAGACTCAAGTATCATTCCCAAGATCTGGAGGGGTAGCCTCAAGTGTTTATGGTCTTGTAAATTAGTCATATGGACAGGAAATCAAGAGGACAGTATACATATGGCACAAATAAAAAGTAGAGCACGCAAAAAAGTGCTTGCATCAAAGCATGCTTGCAAACTTAAACAGTAACAGGTCCTTGAGCTTTATCGTTTTGGTTGGGGGCCTTGTCTTCAGTTTCCCACTTCACATTAACGCTCTCACTCTTTTCAGCTTTCAAGAATTAGGCTACTCAGTATTTCTCAAAAATTTATCAGGGGAAACCATGGACTCTGACAGACAGGAGCTGGTGGCTGCCGAATAATGGTGACCAGCAGCCACCTGCTTCATCTCCCTGCTGGGAGCTGCATGCCAGGGCAGCGTCACTAATCCAGTATAGCAACGCAACTTCACATCACACCAACAATTAAAGGTGAGAGAGTTGGGTCATGAACTGTATCCTTCACACTGTACCTCACCCTCAGGCATTCCCTTCCCCAGACAGGCTGAAAATTTCCGTGCTTCCTCTGCACATGAGGGAGCAAACATGGCAATAAAGATAGCCTGAAACCAAAACTTCCCATGATGAGTTGTTACTGAAAAAATACCACACACATTCAGACAAAATCTACATCAACCACCAAACTTGCAGTGTGATCACGAGCACTGAAATATCCGTCCTCAGCACCACAGGCATTACCAAGCAATTTTACCAGAAAAGCCAGGTAGATGCAGGTCATCCCACTGTGGCCCAGTCTAGAGGAATCAGAGTCCTGTAGCTCACCTCAACCTTCCACTTTAACCTTCTCCTGTACTAACTGCATCAAAGGACCTTCCACTTGCCAGCACAGGATTGGGTGTCAGTATGAAAAAGTGCCTTCCTCACGTTAGAATATACTGGAAATTTTACCTGTATCTTATTTACAAAAATTGCACACAAACTAGAGCTCAGAGTCATTTCCTGAGAGGCAGGTCCTGCAAGGGGGAGGCCTTGCCTGGCAATTAGTAAAGCAAATCAGCCACAGGATGACAATATGGGGTCGGGACTAAAGCCTTCTTGTGTGCAGTGGGGAACAGCATGTACATTTAGCACACCTTGCCAGTGCTTCAGGTCACTTTTTTCACTGATATTCAGAGAGACCCTGGCTCAGGTACTTGTTCCTGACTTTCTAATCTGGGGGTAAATCACAAGGCAAAAGCTGGAGGTGGGAAAGCTAGAGGCAAGGAAAGAGAATGAACAATGAAACTGTCATCAATCCCAGGGGCAGACCACTGTGCCTCCATTAGCTACTCAAAGTTCCCTCCCATCCTACTTTCTCTGACTCTGCCCATCTATATCAATATTAAAGAGCACTACTTACTGTCTTATGGGCCTTTGAAACTGGGAGGATTATGGCTAGCACACAGATAAGCTGGAAAATGGCTCCAAAGAAGAGTCCGTAGCGTAGCACATTCTCCATGAATGTGGGCTCAGGGATTTCCGGTGGGGAGAAATCCAACTCAGCAGCCATCGTGAGTGCACCCTTCTTCTCCTCTAATGCTCTCAAGAAGACTAGTTACTACAAGGCAGGGGAGGGAAAAAAAAGGCAATTATTTGCATCATGCTTTCTGGTATTCACTTTCAAAAAATGACAGACTACCTCATGCAAGTTTTTGGAAGATACCGTTGGCCTGCAGAACCAATAACGAAGAGGGAAATGAAAGTTGCATTTTATTTGGATGCTTGTCTTTTACCATCTGCCTACAAAAATAGTCCTCAAATGCTAGTATTAGTCCATCTGCAGGTGAGGGGAAGACAAACAAAATATGAACAATATTCATGAAACAATAAGGGAAAAGCTTAATAAGCAAGGACATACTTCTCGCTGAAGTCGATCATGCATGCAAGACGACTGTTAGTCATTTTCACTTACATTGTATATGTGGTCAAAGCCCTGTTGTTTTAGATGGTGTACAAAACCAACTACTACTTAAATAAACCATTAAACTTAAATAAAGAAGGCAGACCTGTTGAAGACAGAGGAATGAGTTTTGTGTTTAAAGTCAGGCATGGTTTTAGTGGCCAGTTACACTAAGCCCCATATACCTTGCAATAGTCACACAGGTAGTTTGTAGACGAGTTAAATATTCATCTCCTGGGTCCCAAGCTGGTTTCTCAGCCACGAGACCATCCTTTCTTCCTTCCTTTATCTTTTGCTAATAGAGCTGTCAATTCATTCTATGAATGACTAATGGCTTTCTACAATAACGGAGAACTCTCCTGCCAGAATTGCTGGAGTACACCACAGAAAGTCCCCAAAGAGAAATTCAATTAGTCTGAGATGCCATCAGAACTCAGTTGTGATTACTGTCTTACTCAGTTTCCCTGACCTGTATGATGATCCTGGTGCGTACTTATTGAATCAGCACTACCTACTGATACTTACAATTCTCTACGTTACTAAAGCTTGGGTGTGAGATTGTGCTGCATGCACATTTCAGCTGAATGGTAGTAACCTGCCTCCTAGAAATTATCTGCAAAGCAGGCTCTGTATTTCTCAGGCTAGGAAGAGACTTCTACAATCTGCAGACATGACCCAGTTCAGAAAGATGGTAAACTTAAGAGTATAATTTGAGTAAAGTTATAGTTGATAAATCTGAGAATCAGTCAACAACTCAATGCTGTTGCATAAGAGGTAGATGTCATTTGGAGACATACTAAAAGGAGTGGTATATAAATCACAAGAAATAATTGTTTTGTTTTAATTCAGCTAAAGTACAGGATATTATTTTGAATTTTAAAAGACAGGAAAAAATTCCAACTGCATGGACTGACTGCCAGCCAGCAGAATACTGGTGATTCAGAAAAGCACATCAGATAAGCATTCCCTTGGGATGGGGTGTGAGTATACATAATCCTGCCTTTGAATCAGAAGACAAGAATAGGTGACCTCTTGCAGTCCCTTCCAGGTCTGTACCTCAGTGAAAGAAAACTTTTCAAATTCTGATTAAAATTCAATAAGCAAGGGTTGCATGGGACCTGTACATCAAGCCAGCACACACACTGGGCCACTCAGGCCCAGCAAGGCCCAATACAGACCCAAAGGCTGCACCGGACATACAACAGTGTCAACAAAGCATACATAAAAGTGGCTCATCCCTAACTGCTCTTAATTTTTAAAATGTTCTCCCCCCCAATCCACTAAGGCAGCATATCCTAAGCAAGAAACAGAATCATGTGAAAATTCATCCCTGAATTGCATTTCATCTTGACTTTTGAAAATGTTATTCTTGCCTACCCCCTTCTTCAAACAGAGCAGGAAGGGATGTTGCTTCATGCCTCACCCGGAGTTTTCTCAGGAAAAACTCCTACTGATAACCCTGATTCATACACCTGAAACACAACACACAAAAATAAACCAGAAAAGGAAACCAATACAATGAAAGCAAAAAATCTCTATTCTCATCTTTTTCAAGTCTCCCCTCCCACCCCATTTCACCTCCCTTGAGTGTATTAGTAATTTTCTAACAAACCCCAGGTGACATGACCAGCATCAAGAGCTCTCATGCAAGCTCGTAGCAGCTGCCACTACCATTTTAAGCACTACCCCATGAAATGTGCTCAGAGAAGACCTGACATCTTGCTCCAACTAGTCATAGTAGAGTGTCCTTGTTGCACAGTAGCGACAGCAGGCAACCCACATTCGGACTGTTAGTCTTCCTGCTTTCAATGGAGCTGAACTAGTATTAGCAAAATTCTTCCCCATTTTAAAAAACTCCTGTGGTTAACACAATGCCCAAACCTGCACGTGCAGGGAGGCTAAACCTTATGCAAATGATCAGGCCAAAGTTGAAACTGGGGAACCAGGGCTCAGCATCAGGCACACGGCCTTTTTGCACCAAGAGCACTACCTCTTTACACTTCGCCTTGCAGCTAATCCAGCAGGTCCCTGGAGGATAATGGAGTCTTCCTCCCTGTTCCTGAGAAGCTAACAGTTTCACTGTCTTCCTTGGCTAATAGCTCTTATTCTCCACAAGTGTCAACCACCTTTTTCCTCAGACCACCTCACCTATTAACATGGCTACACTTAAGGTACTTGTTCTTAAATTACATTTAAAGATTGGTACTCTGTTTCAGACCCTGCAAGGAAGCTTCCCCTGGACCCCTCCTACTTACTCATTTCGTCTAACAGCAGCTACCACCTCTCTCCACAAGCCTGGCCATCTCACTGGAACTAACACCAGAAATAGCTCACGAACAGTTGCACTGCACTACAGAAAATGATTCTGACTGTTTAAAAATACTGAGTCTTGCCTCTGTTAGGGTTTTACAGCAAGCTAGCTACCCCCACGCAAAAGGACTTGGTCCTGTAAAAAAGCCAGAGCTGTGGCCCCCAAAACCAGTGGGGGGCCATTAGGGGCCTGTGATCAATAACCATGTGTTTCCAGGATCAGGGCCATCAACTAGCTACCTCAATAGAGCTAGGACAGGCTCAAACCTTTCTTTTTGCTCTCCTGTGTTTCCCGGCTGGCATCTTCCAAGACCTAGCACTATATAAATAACTAGCCTAGGACAAAGCCACAGGAGCACTTCGAGTAATATATATTAGCTTCATTTTGGGGTGGAAATAAAAAGCAACAGTACTGATGCAGAATGTGAAATCTTCTGACAAAAGATGAGGCAAAAAAAGCTGGCACTGGGTTTCTGACATGACTTAGTAGGTGGTGGGATGGAGACTGACCAATTCATATTTTCTTCAGAGGAATTTGCGTGTGCTTGGCACTGCCGAAAACATGACTGTTAGCGAGGCCAAAGAGTCTGTGGACTGACGGGCCCTCTGCCAGGCAGCCAGGTTTGCCAGACGCGCCCTGGGGGTGTAAGGAGAAGAGACTGTGCAGCCTCTGAGCAGGGGACACCCAGTGTTCCCCTTCGCTTCCCGAAAGAACAGCTCTGTGCCGTCTCTTCCTGCAAGGAGCGGTGGCCAGCCCTGGCCTCGGCAGGAGGAGCAGGCCGCCACGGAGCCAGCGAGGCTCCCCTGCACCCGTGGCTCTCCCACCCGCTTCCCGGGGAACCGTGGCAAAGCCACGCCCCCAGCCTTCCCAACAGAGTCCCCTCTTACAGCCCCCAACACCCCCAGAACCCCCGGCCTCACCCCCACAACCGCTCAC
>NW_010564496.1:80234-95777 GCF_000687285.1 Phaethon lepturus | reverse complement strand
GGGGAGAGGATAAGCCTGCGTGTCTATGTGCGAGGTGTGACGGGTATCTTGTCTCCCTGTATAACACTGGAGCAGCCATGGTTGGAGTCTGCCCGTGTGTAGAGTGGGTCAGGTGTGGCCAGGGTGTGTTGTCCCCCCGTATAACGCAGGAGAGATACGGGTGCGTAAAGCGGCTGGAGCATGATAGAGGTGCGTCGTCCCCCTGCATAAAGCAGGGATGAAGCTAACGTGTGTGTCAGTGCACAGAGCAGACGGGGTTGTTACAGTGTGGATGCATGGGGCGCTGTGCTGTACGCTTATGCATGTGCAGTAAGCCAGGGTGTGGCCTGGGATGTGTGTGTACAGCAGATGTACGGTAGGACATGAGGGTAATATTACACTTCTGTGTCAGTATGTGTGCGTATATGCTATGATTTGGGCTTTGGGATATGTGTGTATTTGTGTTGTAGCAGAGGTGTGACATTGTATGCAGGGACATGACATGGCATCATATGTCTAGTTGTGTCTGTATACTGCTGTCTGGCATGGGCATGTGTCTCTGTGTGTATATATATAGTGAACATTGGGTGCGGCATAATATGTGGATATTTTTACAGGCACGTATACTATGGGTGTGGCAAGGATATTCTGTACTTTTATATGTACGTAGCAGATACAAGGTATGCTATTTTGTGTGTATAGAGTGTCAGCTGCTTATATGTGTAAGTATGCGTAGCTGTGATGGTTTATGTGTATGCACCAGATGCATTTATAAATATAGTAGATTTGTGGTACGTATGTGGTGGGCGCGAGGTGTGTTCCATCTCTATGTAGAGATGGTGTGTCGTGGAGTGTACGTGTGTGGAGGGTGCAGCAGAGGAGGAAGTGTGGTTGAGGTTTGCTCTGTGGGCAGAGTATGTGGGGACGTGATACAGTATGTGTACGCAGCGAGTGGCAGGGGAGAGGTGCATCATCAAGTTCATGAAAGGCAGATGACAAGGTGTGTAAGGGGGAGTGAGTAGGGACAGGCACCCGCGTGTTTGGAAAGAATATTGATCTGATCCCTGTTTTCCATTGCAACTTCAGTGTCTAATGCCTTACTGCTTTGCAGTGATAGTTGTATACAAGAAGAAGGCACAGTTGCTAGTCTTTCACAGGTAGGGAAGTGCACAGTGTTTTAAGGCAGAAAATCACTTTATGTGTATATTTATGTGTGTGTAACAATAGTAGGTTTCCTGTAGCAAGTTCTGGGGAGGGAGAGGGAGCGCTCAGCCTTACAAGGGAGCATATCCCTGTGGTGATGTAACTTTTCTTTCTCTTCTTTCTTTGCATAAAGGCTTGTTCATGCTTCTTCTTGTGCACTTTGCCTTCTGTTCCTTCCTGATTCTAGCCAGCATGTTTTGAACATAAGCAAAACAACCTTGAAATCTAAAACATAAGGTGGAAGAAAAATATGGGTAGACTGTATGGGACTGCAGTATGTTTCTATGTAGAATCACGTTGGATTTGGTTTGCAAAGGTTTTAGGATGTATCTCTTGCTACAAGGAGGAGTAGACATCAGTGAATGACGCTGTGGATGGTGTAGTATTGGTGAAATGATTATGATGTGACTTAATGATATGTTCTACTTCACATTTGTATTCCATCGCACATTTTACTGTATCTTCTCTGATATGGAGTATCCCAAAGTCAGTTGAATAAAATGGATTTATCTCATGTTCTGAACTTAGGAAAAATTACAGACTGAAAAACAATTAACAAAATATTTTATAAACTGTTTCACAATATAAGTAAATATTTTCCATTTACCAAATGCCAGATATGGAGTTTTCTTTCATGGTGCATTTTGACATTCCTGATTAGATACCTTTAGTATTCTAAACTCATCAGACTTAGAATCTGCAAAGCAGCACTGAATTGTTGCTGTAGCTGTACAGGTAAAGTCTCAGAAATTATACCAGGTAAGCTTTACTGCTGTGCAGATTCTTATATTGGGCAGCTCGTTAGTTGCACCTGACAGCTGATAAGAAAAGGATGAAATAGTGTCATTTTAAAATTCTTTTCATATTTTTCAGATATTTTCTTCAATGAGTGCTTATACTCGAATTGCTCTCTCCTATAGGGTTAGGCCTGCTAGGTTGTTCTTTCCTTCTTAATTCTTCATAGCTGCCTAGTTTAAAATTCGAGAAAGGTGAGGAAGGAATTAATTTTGACCAATTAACACCAGACCTTTTAGAAGGGAATATCAGTATTCCTACAAATCCAAAGGACCATTAGCTTATTGCTTTTGTATTTTGACAATAGACTGGAATATTTACTCATCTTGGTTAAAATTAGGGATAACATGGGGCTAGCAGATGTGAAAAGTTTTAAAAAAAAAAAAAGTCAGATTTTCACTGAAGCATGGCAGCTATTTTTAGGTTAGTGTAGAAATGTAGTACTAATCTTGGCACTGTGACAATATTGATCTGAATGCCAGCAGAAGGCTACACATTAACAGTACTTCAGCTGTTTTGTCAATTAGAAATCAGAATAACTGCACTAATTTCATATAAAATGTTGTCAACTTGTGTGATAGTTCTGGTAGTGTTTCTACTGAATCAGAAATACACATAAATGGGATATGCTAAGTAGGACAAAACCAGATGAAATTGTGAAACCAAAGAGTTCTCCCTCACAGTTCAGACTGTAGCCTGGAGCTAGTTTAGACAATACCCAAAACATTCACGTGCATTCTTTCTAATAACCTTTTTAGGACGGTGATCTGTATAGTCCGTAGATTTCTTAATTTTTTTTCCTCTTTATGTTTAAGCACAGTGCGAAAACTGTTACGTTTGTGATCATACTTGAGCTATGTATTTTGTGTGACTTGATTTGAATGTGATAGGGCTGGAGTCCGGTCTTTCCGAGCTTTTACAAAACAGTGTTCCCACTTGAACTTTTAACACGGGATGG
This sequence comes from Phaethon lepturus, assembly GCF_000687285.1. Lineage (NCBI taxonomy): Eukaryota > Metazoa > Chordata > Aves > Phaethontiformes > Phaethontidae > Phaethon > Phaethon lepturus. The sequence goes on along the minus strand of NW_010564496.1, from coordinate 92,842 downwards.
GATATTCTAATTGTTTGTAAGCTTCTGAAAAGGAAGATTGTAAACACAGAGTAACTTCTAAATGGTGAAAGTCAGATTTGCATTCTTAAAAATGCAAGAAGTCTTTATCCATTATTACCACAGAAGAGGTACACATAAGGCATTAGAAGAGTATAAAGATGGACTTAAAATTCATAACATACTGGTATCTCCTGTCAATTCCATGGTTATTTTTCAGGATCAAGAAATTACTTGTATGTCTCTATAAATGTTTAAACTTGTTTTTCTTGAGCTGGAAGATTTTTTTTTTCCCCCCTAGTAGTTTGTGAAGATTAAACTTTTCTCACAGACTAATTTTTCAAAAAATGTACTGTGCTATGAATGTCTGAAAACCTGTATATATAGTGTGATTCTACAAGACTGTGTGAAACCAAATGGATTATTTTTGCGATGATGTTAATTTGAGTACAGTCCCTGTGAATGATGTTGTGATGGAAGCTGCCTTAGCTTCTATTTCAGTATTTCTGCTTAGAGTGTCAAAGTTACTTGAATGGTCAAAGGGAATTACCTTTCTCAGGTGTTTTGAACTTGGGCTTTTGCAAATTGCATTTGATTGTCTGATGCCTAAGCAGGGATTTGTTATTTACCTGGTCAAGAAAAAGAAATCAAAGCATCTGTAAGATGCCTAATTTTTGCTGACTCCAGTGACCTCTCTCTATCCTATCCCACCCAGTCCCTCTTTACCACCTGACCCCCCAACACATCAAGCAAAGCTACAGTATGAATTTAAGCCTATAAATTGACTAAAATAATTTCTGTTGGGTATGGAGAGGTAATGGAAATGCAACAATAGTTACATTGTTTAAAATACAAGGTCACCTCAGATACAATCAACTACAGACAATCTCTTGAATGTTTCCCTATGGGTTGTTATCTTTGCCTTGGAGGAACCACTGCACTCCTGCTAGAGGAGGCCTGGAACTGGAAATGTGCCCTCTTCTGGGTTTGCGCATTTATAACTATTTAGAACCACAAGCTGCTGCTGTGTAGCCCGCAAGAAAGTACTTAAAATTTGGTATCAAGCTGCTGCCCTTAAAAATATTGGCCATACTTCATGGTATACTCTCTTTTTCTATCCCAGTGTTTTCCTGCGTTCTCCTTCAGGCATAATGAAATAGTAAACTCTGTTTTCATTGGATTTGATTGCTGTTCAACTGGTTAACCAGTATGTTCTGTAAATTTGAATCAATAAGGAGACAAGACATCATCAAATCTGCATAAATTTGAAACTTTACCAGTATGTCAAGTTTGTCTGTCTTCAGAGGTTGAAATTGAGGTCAAATCTTCACAGGTGAAAGGCATTTCCATATCATGATTTGATGTTACGTAGTAGTTATGTGAATATTAAGGGGCAAAATGTCTGAGCGCGCTTGTATTTTTGAAAATGGTCTATAATCTACTTCTTAAGTAGAAGTATCAAGGTTATTTTATTTCTGCAGAAATAGAAGAACCATAAATTTTGGCAAATACTAACAGTTGAGTGAGTGTCCAGTGTCTCTAAATCTCAACCTCTTACCTTTCTTGGAACACTTCGAAAAAGATGTTTTGGAAATGCTACTATGATGCTATTTCCTTTGAAGTCAGTTATAATTGCTGCTTGTAATCATGAAGAGGAACCTAACTTTGTCTCTTATAACTGAAAGCTTTTATTAATTATACACTACATATATGCCATGTGCAGCCGCACAACAGATATTGTGTCATCTTTTTTTCTGGTTCATACTCTAGGGAGATTGCCTTGCAGAGAAGGTTTGTAATAAAGATTTCACACTCTTGGTACTAGGAGTAACATCAGTTCTGACATAGTGTTTATGACACAGATCAAGCATTGTTTTGAAATGACTTTGTAGAAGCTAGAGAGTCATTTTGGTAATGAACTATACCTTTTAAATCTCAAATATATTTTTGAAGAGCAGTTATGTTGGTGGAGGAAATACTAGTACTCAAAATGTTTGTTTCACGGGTGCTTAGAACAAGGGATTCTGGATTCAACCACGCAGTCAGGACTTAAGCTGTAATTTCATTTACAGTTTGAGCTAAGTACAGTTAAGAAAAAGAATTGCCTTTCTGGATGTGGGATTGTGTGGCTGGAGAGAGGACTGTGTTGGTCCAAATTAGAATGGTGCAAACTCCTGGGAGAATGGACCTACAGAAAAATCTCCACGTGCACACTCTGGGAGGATTTCAGGTCTCCACTGTCATGCCATCAGTGTGTTAGTTTGTATGCTCATATTTGGAGACTGGGAATAAAACTTAGCTGTATGTATGGCAATAAAAACAACTATATGCAGAAGTGAAGATTCAGAGGAGGAGTTCTGAAAGGTGTACTCCTAAGGGCTCTGATGAATCTGTAATGTGGATTAAATTTGGATGGATGAGACTGGCTATCCTTAATCAAATATTGCCGCATTAAAACAAACAATGCCAACTTTATTTTCTTTTCTTTGTCGCCTGATTTTTCAGAAACATATCATGCTCTCAGTGTCTGAGAATGTGTATTATATAGCATGATTCTAGAAGGCTGTATGAAACCAAGTGGATTTTTTTTGTCATGAAACAAATTGTAATTTGAGTGCACGCAGTCCATGTGAATATTGTGATAGAAGCTGCCTTAGAATCTGTTCCAGTATTTTTGCTTAGATCCTCAAAGTTACTTGAGTGGTCAAAGGAAAGTACCTGTCTCTGGTGTTTTGAACTTGGGCTTTTGCAAATTGCATTTGAGTCTCTGCTTGATGGTTAAGGAGGGATTTGTTGTTTACATGCTCAAGAAGAAGAAACCACAGAATCTGTACAATACATAATCTACCCTTGTGATGGGCTACCATCAACAACTGCTTCATCCATTTGATTTTAAGTTTCTGCCATAAGTCTGTTGATCTACAAGCCTGTGAAGTAGATGGTACGTGTTTCCTGATGTTCCACTTTAAAGTGATTTGTAGATTTGACTGTTGAGTGCTTTATTTTGGTTTTTTTTTTAGGAATAATATCTAAATGCTGCATCATGTACTGTTTTTATTTGGAAGTGCATAATCTTAAAAGAGGAATAATGGATAAATATCTGAAGAAGGAAATAATAATTACTTTTTTTTTAAAGAAAATCAAAGAAAAGATTTACCAATCAGTATATGACTAACAGATGATGAGGATAGAACTTTGTCAAACCTGTTTTTTCAGCTGTCTCTTTATGCATGTTTACAGAATATACAGGGATACAATTAACAGCTTTTTCCAAATCCCCCACCCCTCCCACCTCCTTTTTTTTCCCCCCTGCGCTGAACCAATCTCTAGTCATGAAAGATTAGATAAGTGGTAGTTTATTCTTCTATGTCGTTCAGGTTTGTTTTGCCATCTCTAGTAGTAGTTAGAACAAGACACTTTAAAAGACGAAGTGTGAACTAGGTGGATCATAACCTGAATGGAGCGTTAGTCTTCTATGTGGCTTCTATCTCAGAGCAACGTAGGGGAAACAGAAGTTGCAAACCTTTTTTGCAAATAATAGCGTAATGCCTGTTTCTTTTGGTTAGGTATTGAATTGAGCCTAATATCTTCTGTCATGCAGGCTACCAAACAACAGTTACATGATAGCGACTATTGATAAAATGCTATCTTTCAACTGAATTTTAGGCCTGAAAGTAATTAGGTCAATCACTAATTCTGCAAACCATTGGATTTCCCCTACATAATTTTTAACAAGTTAAAGTAGGAACTACACACTTAAGTCAGTCTGAAGTATTGGCATAGTACAGAAAAATTTATGCAACTTTGAGTTTGTCCTGTGCCTTTTTTGTTTGTGTCAGAATTTACAATGAACTAAATGTTTAAATAAATCTGTGTCACAGCATCTTAACTAACAGTGCTGGTACGACAGCAGTATGTGAAAGTATGCTCAATATGTGGGGCTAAGTCAGAGGATTGCTGTCTCTTTCACTTTGTAGGAGATAGGGTTAAGTCTTGCATTAAAGGATGGACGGCTCAGCTAAGAGGTCAGGCTAACCTGTTAGGCCTTAATAGCTTGGCTGCTTGCAGTAATTAAGCCATACTCTTGTAGAGGCTTGATTGGTGATTTCCAAATATGTTGTTGGCAGTAGGTGACTGCCCTTCTGAAAAACACACAGGAAAGGGTGATGTGAGCTATTTGGTCAACTGAGAATGAGCTGGTGTGCTCGAGACAGCAAGCAAGGCAATGTCCAAGCACCTCCTGCTCCATGCTAAGAGGTAGTTGAGTTGGAACGGTCAAAGGCCTCGAGATAGAGTTGTGCAGCTACGGACATCAGCTCTGAAGTTCACAAATGACCTTAATCTGTCACCCAGTGAGAACAGGGCCTTGCAGAGCCAGACTGATGCCTTCCAGTAAGATGTGAATGACGTGGTGTGAATACCAGTGCTGGCAAAACAAGAATGATGGCTGTTCTGGAAGAAAACCAAGTAGTAAAGTGGGCAGTGTGGCCAGCTGCTTCTGCCTGGCAGGTTTTACTATATTGGACAGCACTTACTCTGGGGAAACTTTAAAAGTAATATGGCCCTTATAGACAGCTGTAGGTCAGTGGAAGGCATTATGGAAAGACAGAGAGATGCTCCCAGGTGTATTTGATCTCGTTCTCTGAAGGTGGGTCTTAACTGTTTAAGATGACCAACACTGTAAGAACAGAAGGCTTTCATATGTTGTTAGCTGCTTTTGATAAATCAGTTTGTCACAGTGCTGGAAGAGAAAAGATCCTGAGGAAAGACCAGAGCACAAGATCCAGTAGGTATTTGGCAGCAAGGAGGAAGCTACAAGCCTACTGAAGACAATGCCCTGGGCTCTGGTAGAGGGTGTCCAAGGACAAAAGAGGTTAGCAACCATGACAGAAAAAGATGGCTGGGATTTGCAAGTGCACAAAATCAAAGCGTGAAACAGAGCATGGTGAACAGCTGGAGCATAGGAGTGAGAGCCCAGAGGGCAGATAGTGTCAGTGTGTTGAAATAAAAGACTTTGCCAGTGTGTCTCTGTTGTAGACAAGCTTGGTTCAAGATGGCATTGCCTTTCAAGGTTCATTTTGGTGTGTCATAATTTTACCGATTATACAGAAAGCTTTACCATGTGTTCTAATTTAACACCAGCCCTGTGCCATCAGCTGTTGTGGCTTCGATATCACTTAGTTCAGTTGGCAATGCATATCCGTTTGACTAACACTCCTTTTGTTGCCTGGATACGGTTACTTTTTGCTACTTGCATGATGTTAAATGATTCTGCCTGTCTGCCTAAGTCTAATACATTAACTGTACATTTCTGGAGGAAGCACCATCTAGCAGCAATTATCTGACCATTAGAGAGCACTAGGTAGTGTAACATGTGAGATAATCCAAAATTTATAGTAAAGGAAGATTGTTTTCCCTTTTCATCTTCCTCCTCCAATTAAATATGGAGATTTTTAGTGTGCGATTCATTACTTTAGTGTGCTCATGAACTGCTCTGGGTAGCAAAGCTGATCTGCTGGCTTTCCTGCCTCTTTAGTAAGAGACAATTCCAGTAGCATGGTGAAGGGGAAATTGCACAGGCAACAATTAGGCAACTCTACTGAGGAGGAAAGATGTACAGCAAGCTGGTGGGTTTTGTGTTTGTAACAAAAATCTGCACATCAGGGGAACTGAATAAAATTTTAGTTTTATTTTGTCAGGATTTTCCTTTGAAGCATCTTGTTCTTAGGATGCCTAATACTGCATATATAATAATGAATAATGTTCTTGCCAGTGAAAACCTGAAAGACTCGATGCTTTTTGCACATGGCAATATTTACAATTTAACTAGGAAGTTTGCTCTGTCAGCCATAGGAGAAGGGAAATTTATGGATTTAATTCTAAACTAGTCTCTTTTGGTGACAATGACCCAATGTTGGGTTTTATTCTGGTCTTGATAAAGAAATCAGCCTTGTTTTCAGTATATATCTGTAATGTCTTTTTGCTGATGTTCTTTGGGGTCTCTCAGACTTCATCTTCCCTCTTTCCCAAATCTACATTTACCCATAGTTACTCGCGTTAGCACACTAATAAGCAAGGCTATTTTTGAGAATCTAGTTTTTAATAACTTTGATTCAAAAAGTTGACAGGCTGAAAGTCCTTACCTACTCTGATTTCAGTGGAAATTAGATACATAAATATCTCCGTGGAACTGAGCCATACTGGCTAAGCTGCTAAAAACCTGTTTCATCTGTGAAGAAAATAGTCCTCTTCGGTAGAGGACTGAATGACAACTGAAATTGCATCATTAAAAAAAACTAAGGATTATCAACAAAATTAGTAGTATAACTGTATTGTGATCTTGAAATACTAGTTGAAGTGAATTGCTCAATGTTTTAGATAAGCATAATAAACCAGAATGAATATTTATTTGTTTCTTTGTAGAGAAAAATGAACTTTTTTGAGCATATTGCAGACTGGGCATAAAACCACAAATGCGCAACTCCATCAGAAAACGTTTCTTCAACTCAGTAATTCTAGTGAAAACAGGAGAGCTTTATCACTAGCTGTTAGACCAGAAGAGAATAATATGTGGTGCTGTTAATGGTGGCAAGCTAACTGTGGTGTACCAAGAAGTCATATTCTATGACTAGTGGCAATTAGTATGTTTAAAAATATGGAAAGGGAAGCAAACCAGGGAGATTATTCTTTTTGGATTTGACAGATTTACACAATGGATACTTTATTTATACAATAAAGAGATTAAAAAAATTCAGTGGTAGTTACTGAAGAAATTTAGTGTAAGCAAGAATCAGGCCATTTTTTAAGGAAATACTCCCTTTTAGCTCATTATAACTAATCTTTCAAAAGTACAGAGCAGATACCACCAAGAAAGGTCAGTTAAGGAATGTAAGAAATGGCTCAAGATTAAAGTAATAAGCAATTACAGTTTTTTCCTATGGGTTTTGTTTTATTTGTTCTCACAGTTCCTTTAAGAAGGAAAAGTTCCTTTAAGTACAGACTTTCTGTATCTCTTATGTTTACAGGAAAATTAGAGCTGGTTTTAGAGTAACATTTATTACATACGTTCAACCTCACCTATCCTTTTTCTTTGTGGACAGATTTGTCTGTTGTATTTCAAGTTTCTATACAGTTAAAACCACACTTTTCTAGAGTTTGAGCTATACTGTCATTAACCCAGTCAAGCTTGCTAGATAAAGAAAAAGCAAGGAAAGAAGATTCTTTCTACATCCATGTTATTAATTGTTCTTTTATATTATTGTGTATGGATATTTTGAGGGCATGTCATTGTCAGTGCTGTCTGTAACTGAAGAAAAATAGATCATATTTGACAAGATTATTAGAATATTTTTACAGCAATTGAACACTTCCTTGACTGATTGGTTTTGGTGGTTATTTTTTTTTTTTTCATAAATAGAAACAGAAAGCTAGAAGTTATGTGATAAAAATAAAGTAAAAAGTAAAGGACAGCACTGCTTACTTCAAAGGTGGGGTATTTATTAATGGAAGTTTTAGATTATCAGGAGATGTTCAAAGAATAAATATACTATCCTGTTTGCATCTTCTCTCTTGTCTCTCTGCTTGCACACATTCCAAGTCACATTAAAATGTTGATCTAGAAGATGACTACCCCAGTTATCCCATGTCTGTTCTTCATTTGGGGGGAAAACTAGTACTGAAGAGCCTTTAAAGAAGTCCCTCTCTTCTTCTGAGATGCAAATGCAATATGACTCTGGAAAAGTATATTATTCTCTACAGTAAAAGAGTGCTTTAAAGAGGCACCTTTGTTTTTCTAAATATTCTTATTCCATAAGAATAATACTTTATTATGTGATAATTATAGCTAATTCATACAAGAACACATAAAACTTACGTTTGAGGGACAATGGCTTTGAATCTGTGGCCTCATCTGTGACTTGGGTAGTGGTCATGGTACCTTGTGTGTCTGGGCAAGCTGCACACTTCTCATACTTAGTAGTAAAAGCTGCGTGTTTTTTCAGTTTTAACTGGGATTCCTAAATGCAACCATTGGTCAAATCTGCTCTCGTATTCAAAATAGTTTGTCTGTTCTACTTTCACTTAAAAGTCTAAAGATAACTCACATAAACATACAGAAATTGTAAGCCCTTTTTCTGTAAGAGTTGCCAATTTGGTTGTAGGTTTAGATTTTCAGTGTGGCTTCAGTAGAAGAATACTTACTATTCTCAAAAGTCTGTGCTATGATTTGCAGTGATTTGGCTTCTTAATGCAGGAGTTGGTGAGTAGTTGGAAACACTTAAAAGTTTTGAGCATGCATTGTACCTGTTTGTATTAAATAGTAACTTGCTCATACCTTACTAACTTAAGTGCTGTATCACCTTCGTACAGTGTTCATAGATCAGTGTTACTGTACATCTGGGAATCTATGATGTAAAGAAAAAAATGGATAACAGCAGCTTTTGTACTGGCAAAGTGATGGCACACATGTAAGCTAATAGCAGTCTGCAAATACATATTTAAAAATACATATTTATTCATGTAAGTGGGAAGCATATTCTAGATGGTGTAACTTTCAAGGAATTATCTGCAGCTATAGAATAATTAAGTTGAAAGAGGATTTTTAGTGTTCTGTCATGCTGGATGTTTAGTTTCTGGACCAGAATTAATGAGATAAAATTCACTCATCTGTTTTACCACAGACCTTGTGTGCTGTCAGGGAGGTAACTCCCTTTTTTGCCACTTAACTTTTTTTTTAACCTGTAATGCACAAGAATATTTCCCCACTTCACCTTAAATTCTACATGGATGGCATATATGTCTCCTTTTTCTTAAAAAGTGCTGCAATAAACACGTTTAGGCCTGTGTTTTGACTGTTCTAAAAAATTATCCCAGTGTATACTGTTATTTTCAGGCTATAAGCTGCAAACTGTGAGTAGCATATAATATCAAAATGGCATACATGCAGGTAATTCATAATTGCCAAGCTCAGAAGCAGTCAACCAGTTGTAGAACCAGTGTTGATGTGCATGGTGTATTTCAGTGTAAAGGCTGAAAATACCGACAGCAATGGGTATTGGTTGTAAAGCAGAACCAGAGCAAACCTGAACGTGTGGTCAGCCATGTGGAACTGCTTAAAACCAAGAATGTCTCTCTTCTGAAGGAACTAGAATTGTCCTATTGAAATGTATATACATAGGTGTTTTATGCTTTGAACGTCTACAGTCACCAGTCCGTAAATAATTGTGCTGCTCCAGTTGCAGGAAAAGGAAGCTTGATTAAACTTGTTGGTCCTGTTGAAAGTTGACAGTTTTATTGTTCTTAGATGTGTGGATAGCTGTGCGCAGAGGTGGTGGGTAATGAAAGTGACTTTTGCTGTTGTGTCAAAATTGAGAAGCAGTAGTATGCAGTTAGACTTGAAATCAGCCTAGGATGTACTGGAAGGGAAAAAAGGTTCTTGGCGGCAGTGAGAAGGGAATTCAAGTATTCTAATCTTACAGTTTTTTTAGGGAGATATTTTTCAGAATTCCCATATGTGTGCTTTCTGCTGCTTCCCTTTTTTTTTTTTAATGACAGAGACAAGCTTATATTTAGCTTTTTTTTTCATTCTTTGCTTGATGTACCTTTTTTTTCTGAACTACCTCTTGTTGAGCTGCTGCTTTTTTTTTCCTAACCAACAAGCAAAGCAAACAGTTACCAAGTATGTGATGTGTGGTGATGGTACCTGATACTTCAGTCAGGAACAGAATATTCTTAGTGAAGGACAGGGGAAAGATTCCTTCCTGTTGTATTTAATGTTTCTGTTTTGTGTGGTTTTTGTATTTACCTTTTAGCATTCAGAAAACTCTTGGCTATTCTGGATCCTTCTTTCTAGCTTTTGTTTCTGGTAACGTAGACAGCAAATGGATTCCATAAAGGTCTTCTCTTTAGAGGGGAAGTGATTGCCTGGTGACTGACTTCCTCCAGTCTATGCCATGGTTCCTTAAATTCTGATTTGCCTCTTTTGTTTGTTGTTATGTTCCTCTGTCAAAATTTCTCAAACCTAAATATTTACAGTAAGTTGTAAGTCTGGTCAATATCTCCTTTGTTTAGTATTTCTGTTTAACTGTTGACTGTTAACTTTTGCAGAAATGTTTTCCTAGATAATCTTAGTATTCCCCTTGGGCATTTTCTTTCAGTTTCTCCGCTTTCTTAGGATATATGCTAGTAATATGAAGTTCTGGGTGAAAGGGATTTTCAGTTTTTCTTGTAGCATTTCTTGAGGTGCATCCCTTGCTTATATAGCAGTTGCTGTCATATTTGTGACAGTGAATTCTTTAAATCTTTAGGTTATTATAGTTTATCCATCTTCACATACTTGGGCCAGAGAATTTACACTGTACACAGTGAAGGAAGGGACCTGAATAACTGGAAGGTGTCCAGTTTCTGTTTTCTGTAATGGGACAGTTTTAGTGCAACTAGTGCATGTTTGTATATGTCTTGCTATTGCTAGAATTTTTACGACTGCCTAAAATACTTCCTTATGGGGTGTGTGCCTTCTGATTGCTTATTTAATTATTATTAAGTTGCTCCACAATTTTTGTGCAGTTAAATCTTAGCACTAGGGAAGAGCAAGTGTATGCGTGGGTGTGGCCCTGTTGTGTGTATTGAAATAATTTTATAGTATTACCAACTAACATGTTGAAAACTTGACATTAACAGTAATTTAAAAGAATTAAGCACCTAAGTAGGAGGTGAAGAGACTCTCTAAAAGCTGTTTCTCTTGTTGGTCTTTTTAAATGATGTTTTTTTCTTTCTGTTTCCAGGTTTTCTCAAATAATGATGAAGCCCTTATTAACAAAAAACTACCCAAAGAGCTTCTGTTAAGGTAATTCTACATAATGTGTTAAGGAGTTGAAAACCTGAGGATAATATATTGCTTATATACGCTTACAGGCTATCAAGTGCTATTCATTCTTTCTTAAATCTGTCTTGAAATAAATAGCAGCATATCTGATTTAATTCTTGGAATTCTTGAACTGGTTGTCTTTTGGTTAGTCTTGATTTTTTTTAACGTGTTCAAATTATACTATACCATGGAAGATGTCATTTAATAGTGATCTTTTCCTTCCATATCAGAAAAAGAAGCAAAACAAAATGTCCAAAAAGCTTTGGTCAGCTCTTCCACACTGCACAATGTTTCATCTGTCTGAAGAGCCTATAATCCTTTCTCTAATGTAGTTCACACTCTTCAGGTCATGAACCTTGTTATAATAAAATAAAATATAAATTCAACTTCAAAGCTTTCAAAAAGTCACTGCCAGTCTGTGTTATATAGGGTAGAACCAACAGGAGAATTTTTATTACTGTAATCATTCAGCTAGTCATAAATTTCATCAACTTGCCGGTGTAAGAGTAGATCATCTATGCAGGAGTTAGCTACAACACCAAGATCAGTAAGTTTGGCCTGTTATTGAGGCACCGATGGATGTCTTCATGCTATCACCTTCTTGAAAGCTGATTTCAAGCAAAGTGTAAACTTACAGAAGTGGAGATACTGCTCAACTTCAGAGCTGGAACTGAACTAGCTCAGCAATGTCTTCTGTACCTGCATATTGGTTTTGTTCCAACCTACTCTTTGGGAGGCGGGGGGGAGGTGTTCTCTTGCAATTACAGTTTTTAGAGATGGTGTTATTAAAATTGAGCTGATGATTTCTTCTTAATACACTAAAGAAATGTTTGGGTTAGTTTGTATGTATGTTATCACTTCCTGTTTGATTTCAAGTGGGAGATGTCTCAAATAATGGTATTTTGCATCTTGTGTCTGAAGAAAGTACTCTTAACATTATGACTTTTTTTAGTGTCTGTACTATTGCAATGCTCTCTTGGTGGTATTAAAGCAGCAGTCTGTTAAAGGAATTTAATTTTAAAAGGATTTTAATTTTTCTTGAGAAATACTCATTCCATATGGTGACAGTGTTCTAAATGGACTTATAGAACTGTTTAGAAAATGTAATTAAAAGAGACATGTCACTGAATGATGCCCTGAACAGAAATTCTAATAACTTCCCTTTGTTGCACTCAGCCACATGTGAACCACAAGATAAACCACAATAAAAATTGACAAGATAAAAGTCAATTTAACATGCTGCCTCCTTAGCAAAGAATCATAATTTGCAAGCACTTCTTTTCTAGCAGTAGGACTCTCCAAACATCTGTGAAAGTGACTGTCCTTTTCACTGTTATAGGTGCTAAGTATCCTATTTATGTATTTAAACAGAACTTGTTGATGTGGTTTAGACAGTGAAGTGTCGTGCACTGAGGTAGTAAAGACATCTTCTATCAAAAGAACTTAGTTGATTATGTAGTATGCCTCAGTTTTCATTGTAGGATAAAAAGAAAATATCTGTGAAGCTATATAGGTATTAAATCTCTAAATTATGTTCTATGCTAATTACATGAGTAGCATCTATAACATGAATGCGTTGAGGTTTACTGTGAGGATTCCTGCATCGAACTTCTAGGTGTCAATTTCTTGAATTGGGTATTCCAGCACCAAATTTGGTAAGTCCTTTAAAATATTATATAGGGAGTAACTTGTTTGGTTCATTGAGCACTGTGTTTATTCCAACATATATTTTACTATACAGGGTATT
>NW_010564496.1:70601-80203 GCF_000687285.1 Phaethon lepturus | reverse complement strand
GAAAAAAAACATGTGCAAGTAGTTGGACAGTACCAGTGGCTAGGCTGTTAGCTCTTGTATCCAAGATAACTTCTTACAGTGTACGTCAGGTGATACACAGAAGTGACAGTGTCTAAAGAAGCCTTTTGCATGATTGAAGGGCTTCCTGGGGCTGGAACAACAAAATAAAATAGCCCAGGCCAAGCATAAGCAGAACGATTTAGCCAACCATCTAGCTCTTGTGCACGTATGTCCTCTTTACAATTTCCCAGTGATCTACCAAAGTAGCATTGCAGTTGTAGCCAGAAGAGTTGATGATCTGAGAAATTGAATTGGGATATTCAGCTTTTTCAGCAAAGATCGTATCACAGAATCACTAAGGTTGCAAAGGACCTTCAAGATCATCAAGTCCAACCATTAATCCAGCGCCACCATGTCTCCTAAACCATGTCCTGAAGTGCCACATCCACACATTTTTTGAACGCTTCCAGAGATGGTGACTCCACCACCTCCCTGGGCAGCCTGTTCCAATGCTTGACCACCCTATCGGTGAAGAAATTTTTCCTAATATCCAATCTAAACCTCCCCTGGCGCAACTTAAGGCCATTTCCTCTTGTCCTATCACTAGTTAGTTGGGAGAAGAGACCAACACCCTTGTCGCCACAACTCCCTTTCAGGTAGTTGTAGAGAGCGATAAGGTCTCCCCGCAGCCTCCTTTTCCCCAGTTCCTTCAACTGCTCCTCGTAAGACTTGTGCTCCATGATGATCCCCTGCTGAATGCTGGGACTTGCGTGATGGTCTGCCCATACCCAGAGAGAAATAAAGTCCACATTTCATAACACCCGTAATATTGTGCTGACCATCAGGGCTTTGGAATGGAAAGGAAGGGCATGGGTTGGAGAAATGCGTTGTAAACCTCCTTGTGAAATTGTACTGCTGCAGAGACAAACTCACAAGGCTGGAAGCAGAGCGTGTTAGAGGGAATGTTATGATGGGAAGTGGGTCTGAGTTCTAATCCCTGCCGAGTGTAGATACCTAGGGAAATTTAGGGGCACAAATCTGGCTATCTAAAGGATTATTCCTGGGGAATATGGTTTATGCTCCTGCACATAAGTAAGGAGCTTGATTAAGACTGAGCCTGAATGTCTTTCAACACCTAAAACAGTTTATGCTTGTGCTACAAGATGTTTTAAAATTGCCATATGATTATGACAGGAAAGATTAAATATTGCTGCACTGAGTATAATTAATATCCTAATTATTTTTAGTATATTAACTATGCAGTCTAACTTTTAATTAAAAGGAGAGTAAAGCAGTTACAGTGGAAACATTTTGCTCACAGTGCTGGAACTGACTAGTAAATACTGTTGAAAGTATCATCAAATGCACTTAGTTTATTGCTTGCTTATATCAAATATATATGAAAACTGTTGGAAAGTACTACGGATCTTTTTTTAAAAATACATAAAATTTGACACATGGAACAAAAGTGGTTAACATCGTGATACAAATACCTAGAAATGAAATGTAAACAGTTTCTTTTATTGCAAGAATTGGTCTTGTTCTCAGTTGCCTCAAGTATTTAAACTTCTGTAATCTGACTATAACAAACAATCATTTTTTTCCCCTAAATTGAGAAACCTTTTTCTGATGGTAGACTGAGGAAACACTACCGCTCTAAAATTTATTCATTTGTTGCTATGCTATAGTTGTATACTCGAACATAGTTGAACAAAGTAAGCCCTTGGTCTTATACTGCAGTTCTTACTCTTATGATGATGATGATATTATTAATCTAACAACCAGAATTAGATTGGAAGGTTTTCAGGGCAGTGTCATGTCTCTTGCACATTTTCTACATTGTATCTACTACATTTGTAAGTAAATGACTGCAACCCTCAGCTTCTTAGGCAAGAAGCTCATTTGAAAGGATATGAAACCAGAAATTATTTGTTCCTTCTCAAGTATACCCAGATAACTAGGCAGAGGAGGAAGAGGGTATCTCACTAACATGGGCAGTGGTGGTTTTGAAGACGACCCTGGTTTGGAGGGACCAAAGTTATGCTTTGAGGTAGGTTAGAATGGCTTGAGTGGAGAGAGGGAGGTGTTTCATTTGTAAATTCTTTTGGTTTACGGGCATTTATTTTTATTTGTAATATTGGAGTAATTTTTTTTTTCTTGTGGAAGAAATAGACTGCTTCTAAAAACTTTGATTTGTAGTACTGTTCAAGCTAAAAGAAAAATGATCACTCCTCTTAGCTGTTGCAGTGCTATTAGTTTGCCAGTTGGCAAGGAATGCTCTTTCCCTTCTGCTCTTATTCAACATTTCACTTCTTATAATATATAAATGTTTGATTGTATGATGTTTGAGTAAGAATCCTGTGGAGGTATTATAAATCACGTAATTTAAACAATGTTTTCAGACAGGTTTTTTTCTCTGCCTGTGTGTTTATGGAAAAGCATAATTTGATTTTACAGTACCTTAGTTGTGGATTTGCATTGGTGTCTAAAGTTAATAAACCCATATCTATCATCAGAAGAATCAGAAATCAAGTCAGAGGTAGACTATTGCAATTTTAACAGTAACAACTTTTCCAATAAGATGTCACAGCCTTGAAGATGATAATATTTTTCTTTTTTTTTCCTTGTAAAGTGATTGAAGAAACAAATACACTTTTAAAGTTGCAGTATGAGTTTGAAGAGCATTGGAAACAAAAAACTTAAGTGAATGTAGTTAATATTAGAATGTTCTGACTTTGCAATAGCCTCCAAATATACTCTTTTATGTTTTGTCCTTTATAAAAAGTAATAATACATGTTTGAAAATGGAGGTGTAGCCAGTACTTTTGGCATGTAGAAGGACAGATAACATTTGTTCACTTGTATTTTAACTGCTAACGTTCCGTGCTATAAGATTTTGCATGAAAATGGCAAGGTTCAGAAAGAGGTGTTTATTCCTTTCAGCCACTTGAACCATTTTCAGTTCCATTCTGCTTACAAAGTACCAACTTCTTAAATTGCACCATAAATGTAGAAGTTATTATGACTTCTACAACCATACTTACTGGCTGCATGTACTTGATTATTAGATCTTAGTCATCAAACTGAAAATTTGAGTGCTCAGTCAGATTTAAAAGAGGATAAGCAAAGTTTTGGGACTCAAATTACAAAAGGAATCGAAGAGCTGTGGTCCAGCAGCAACATTTCTTGTATGCAAGAATATGCAGCTTCTGAGTAGGCTAATGAAGTATTACATATGTTTTCATGTTTCTGTTCTTATATAAATATTGAACACTGCATTTTCTCAGCTTTTAGTGTTTTCATTATTTTAGAGAAGAAAAATTACCAGAAACTTAAAATTAGTGAAGTCAAACATAGTATTTGGTATATTCGAAGTGATGCTTCACCATCTGTGTGCTTAACTGTGGGGGAAATAGAAAAGAAAAATAGCAAGTTTGCAACAAGAAATTGTCGTAATGCCATTGGTACTTCTTAGCTAGGTACTTAAATGGCCCACAGTTGCTGTAAAATTTGGCCGCTGTATCTTAGAGTACAAAGTACTGACTGGTGAGTCAAAGAACTGAAAAATAAATTTGTATCTGGAACTGATCTTAGTTGGTAAGAGTTTTGTAAGCAGACAAACAATGCATGTATTTTGAAGTGGGGGGAAATCTATCATCTCAAACATGATTAATTTTCCCCACTTCAATGGATTTGTATAATTAAATAGGGTAATATTTCACCCCGAGTAGCAAAGACTGCTGTTCAGTGTTTGAGAATCTCGGGGAAAACATTCCAGTTTTATAATGCACATGTAGTCTTTTATTTTGACTTTAGACCATGGTTTGCATCTCTTCAAAGTCCTCTATAGTAGTCTGCTAAGCAATTACAATATAGCCATTTAGAATCAGAAACAACCAAATTGATACAAGTACATAAACTGCATTCATTCAGCTTATGAACAAAATTGATTGTATAGGAGTTGTTTATGGAAGTAAAACTTACTTCCTTTCAGTATATTTACACAAATCTATGGTTTCAGTAAAGGGAAGTCTAATAGTGCCTTGTACCAATAACTTTCATTAAGCAAAGTCAGTCCAGTGATTTAGAATGCTTGAAATAAATCTGTCAAAGGAATTAGTGCAGAGCAGCTACAATGCTCCAGTCTCACACTAACAACTCAATAAGAAAACTCCTTTACATAAGGGTAAGTGAAACATATTTGTTAACTAGAAGTATGGAGACTAGTATTGACAGGAAGCAAGCAAGAACAATGGGACTGATAACAGCATAATATCAAATCCAGACTCACTCCTGGTGGAGTCATACACTCGTTTCTAGCGGTCCTTACCTCCAAAAAAGTGATCTGAAAACCAAGTGGACAAGTGACTGGAATGAGCCGTAGGCACAGGTCGTGGACAAGATAAAGCCTCTGGAAAGTGATTAAATATTTTGATCTTTACCCAGAGAAACAACAGAATTGTAATTCTTTAGGGCTATTTAAGACTTACTGGGTGTTTTCAGAATTCTTACATGCTTTAGCAGTGACTGATAAATAGTATCACACTACCAATACTATTTTTATTTGTTTTCACATGATTTACCCAATGTTAAAATGGATAGTCATTTAGTGTGTACCTTCAGCATTCAAGGTAGTGTATCTAACCTCAAATATACATGGAGAATGCCACAAGTTGCAATTTTCTTATTAATCAGCTTTTTCTTAGAAATGTTTCCAATTATTCTGAAGTGGGAATAGGTTTTAAAAATTTCCAGTGATTTACCTCAAATTCAGGACAGAACTTGTGCTCTGAGAAAACAAAAGACTCCATCAATAGCTTGGTGGTCGGCATACTGCATCCAGAATATGGAAAAGGTCTCATGTTGACCCTTTTTTTACACGGTTACATGTATTGTTTGCCTGCTTATGAAATACTGACGAAGATCAGTTCCAGATGCAAGTTTATATTTTTCAGTTCTTTGTCTCACCAGTTGGCACTTTGTATGCATTTTCTGGAGTTTTTGTATTTTGTATGAGATGATGAACACTTGCAAATGATTATATGATCAATTAAGTTTGTCCTCTTGAAGTTGGAGTAGGTAGCTGCCATCTTCTATTTAATATGTTTAAGTGATTTTTGTTCACAAACAAATGCAAGGGTAAGCTTAAAACGGAATGTTTTGAGCAGAGATGTTTCAGATGGAGTTCCTTTAAAAATGTGAGAGGCTCTAAGAACACAAGCACAAAATTGCATGCAGTGCTCTTGTATACTGTGTTAATGCAGAAGAGATTTAGGAATGGAAGAGATTTTTTTTTTTTTGTCAAGGTGCTAAGTAAGATTTGTGAATTGTGAAAAGGAAATGCTTTCTTTACTGTTTCTGCTTGAACAGTTGGGACTTTCTTATAAATGGAGTGCTTGAGCATTACCTGATTCAAGTACAGATACTATCTCTCATTAAGACCATGCTTGTGACAAAGGATTAGTCATGATGTAACAAACAAAAATAAATAACAAGCATTTGAAGCAGGAGTAACAGCTAAAGAGGATATAGCAATGACTTACACAACTCTTGGAATAGTACATTACCATTTATTTTGTTTCATTTTGTTTTTCTTTTATTTGCTATTAAGCTTCTCTTTAGAATCCATTCTGTAGCTAATGAAGACTTAATTCCATTTAGAGCTTTATTTACCTTGAAACTGGAGTCTTACTTAAACTCAATCTCTTGATTAACAAATTATCAAAGCCAAATGTTGAGCAGTGTCAGTGATGTAAAGAAGCCATGCTTTTTGTTTGGAGCTTTGGGAGACAGAAGGTAAATGTTTTTTTCCTCTTTTCCATGTGCAAAGAGGCACCAAAACATAAAGGCAATTCACAAGATACTCTAACCCCCTACAAAATAAAAATAATTTTGTTAAATATTGATGCTAGACAATTTAAATAACAATACCAAATACTCTACACTTTCTTGTTTGTAACTCTTGAAGTATTTACAGAAGAGGTCAGCTTTCTTATCTGTGTCTTCCTGATGTAGACACATGCATGAAGAAGGGAAATCTTTTGTTCAACATCATCCTCCAGGCCAGCAGCAGAGCTACAGGTTGCATGAAGTCTACCAAATCCTAGTCCAGTGACTAACCAAAGTTTTTATAACCTTTATGGCTATATTGATCATGGTTTGTGGAGCATCCCTAAGCTGCATACCACCAGTGCATCATGTTATTTTTCCACATCTCTACCTAGCCACTAGTGTGCAGGGTGGGTATGGTTGATTTTTGGCTGTTGTGTACCCAGACTGTATAATCCCTTCACTTAAGGAAAAAACAGATTGTAGGATAGCTGGAATGGCCAACAGGTTGGATTGGGATTCTGAGCTGCAAGTTCAACCACTCTGAACTAATCATTAGGTTAACTGCTTTTGTTTAGTAAGATGTGTTATAAATGCCAAATTGGTACTTCATAAAAATAAAATTTATATTAAAAAAATTACAGAATAGCTGAGATGGGAAGTGAACTACAGAGATGTAGTCCAGCTTCCCTGCTGAAAGCAGTGTCAGCTGGAACAGGGTTGTTCTTGGCATTGTCCATTTGAGTTTTGAATATCTCAAAGCATAAAAGACTTGATAAACTCTCTAGTCAACCTGGTTTGGTGTTTGACAACACTCCTAGAGGAAAAAAAAGGTTTCTTTTTTCTTTAAGTGGAATTTCTTGTATTTTAGTTTGTGTCCATTGCCTCTTTTCTGTCACTGGACGCTACTGAGAAGAGTCTGCCATCTTTGCTCCCTCCGGTCAGATATTTGTACACACTGATGAGATCCCCGCAAACCCTGTCTTTTGAGGCATGTTCATGGTGCTTACCAGGACCCCAAGGTCCTTTTCTGCAAAGTTGCTTTTGAGTAAGGCAGCCCCCAGCGTGTATGGGTGCATAAGGCATCCTCCCCAGGCTGCATCTCCTTTCATGTATTCTTGTCTGCCCATAAATAGTAGCTTGTTTCTCATTTATCAAATGCTTTTCTGTAAGTTGGAAATCTTCAGCTGAGCCCCATTTTTCTGTACAGAATTCTATCTACTGTTGATGTCTCAAAAAAAAACCCCCAAAAAACAAAAAGCCCACAAAACCCCAAAAACCCCAAACCAAAAATGCAAACCAAACAAAGCCTGTGCTCTAGATAAGAGCATCTGTAGCGAAAACTTTGATTAAAGTCCTGCTAATGAAGCTGGAGAGTCATATGAGCTGCAACATGCAGGGTTCTAGAAATTACAGAACATTGTAACTCATGCAGCACTTAAAATAATTGATTGAACTGGACAATCTATGGGGCTTTTAAAGTTAGAAATCTGGATCATACTCCCCTCTACAAATATTCCAATTTTAGGAACGCATGAAGGATGTTGTGGAGATTGACATGCATGAAGTGGGGGTGTTGGGAGTCCTCTTAGCTTGTTACCACTTGATTTCTAGATAAAGCATATGACTTGGCTCATCCTTTTGTTTGAAAGATAGTACTTGGTCTTTAAGGAATATTGTCTTGGGCACGGAGAAAGACTATTTCTATGAAAAAAAAAAAAAACAAAAGAAAGAAATAGAAAACTTGTAGCAAAGAAAGGATTCTGAAACTTTCTACTTCAGCTTCCCTTTTGGAAGCAGCACAGTGAGATCCCTAACCAGTATTATTAAAGACTTAATGATGTTAAATATTAAGATTCTTTTTCTAATAACAGTTGCTACAGTTTTTCTGCTTGAGAGCCTCGTGTCTTGCTATTATATGAATCAGGATAACTAACGCAAGGAGGCAATTGCTCAAAATTGTTAGGTCACCAGCTATTTTGAGTGAAATGGAGCTAAGCAAGGATGCTGAAACTGATTCTAACATTCTGACCTTTTGTGAAACATTAGATAGAATCTGTTTCATGGGTTCAGCTTTTCTTGGACACTTAACTATATTAGTGTTATAGTTAACGTGTGTTCAAGTCTTTAACTCGACTTCTAAAAGGTTACAAAAAGATGACCTTTTAAGTTGCATTATGCATCCATAATATCCAAGTAAATATAAAGCAAAGATGCAAGAGGGATACATTCATATGCTATCTTCTGGATTTCATTTTCAGACTAAAGTTACTCTATGATTGGCATGATGTAGTTGTATCTATTAGCTATGTAACTGACCCTGCAAAAGAAATTACCACGTAGTAGCTATATTCTGTATGTTTGATTGTAAATTAAACAGAACTGGCCACTCCTGAATTCATCATTGGGCATTTTCTAAGAGAATTAGGTACTGAAAGTGTTGCAGTTGTGTTACATATGGTCATGCTTTATGAATAAGTAATATTTTTTTTTCTTAAGGAGTGAATAATATGACCCACTTGTCTTGCAAGTAATGTACAGGCCATAAAAAGTTAGATGCTGTTCTGTAACTATAAAATTAATCCAGTAGAGCTTATTATTTTTAGAAAAAGCTGACTTCTGTTTCAACTGCAAATAGATGTTAGGCATCCTGTAGACAGCCTGTTCTTTTGCAATTGCTAATACTTATGTAAGGGTTATGTAGCAATAATCATGTTGGCAAAAGAAAAGGAGGTTTGGCTTGTAAAGAAATGTTTTTTGGTGTCATGTTTGCTATTGAAAGACTTGCTGTGTAGATCTGCTCAGAAGGCATCTTAGCTTGAGTAGTTTGCAAGTGAAAATTGTGGGAGTAATAGTTACTGGAAAATTTCTCACGCAGTTTCTAGTCTAAGTGCTTTACTTCACAAAGTAGCACATCCCTAGTAAAAAGGGTTTGTTTTAATAATTGACCTGCATGGTCAAGCATTGGATGAGTCAGTGGCTGTGTGCTTCATTTAGAAATTGGTGTTTGTCAGCCTTTCGTGACATGCTGCTGAAAACAAGCCTGACAGAATGAGCTAAAAGATACCTTTTTTTTTTTCAAATAGAAAATGGTCAGACTCCTTAAGCTTATAATGTGCCTCACTGTTTACATTTACTAGATGAGTATTATTACGTGGTTTTATTGAATAAGATATTACTGGAATTTACCAATGGAGCAGGTTCCTACCTGCGAAGTTGTTGAAGGTTGGACGTACACCAACACTAGCATTGTTAATTTAATCATATAGATATAAATTTGTGCATAGTTCTACTTTTATGGATTATGGCTATGAATTATTCAGCTTATCTGTGTATTTTTTAGCCTGCATAAAAAGGAGTGTTTTTTTGTATTGTAGTGTTTGTACGTACTGCTGGACTACAGATGTTTCTTACCTCAGTAGGGTATTTAGTAAAAATGTGGGACAAAGGGAGAAGAGAAACCTTCCACATATAAGAAATTATGAAAATGTTTTGTATTTATTGAATTGGATGTTTTAGGAGAAATACAAGACAGCTTCTATGGTGGTTGCAAGATTTTGCGACCATGTGTGTTCAAATGTGATTAGTAGCAAGCTGAGAGTGGCTGATGCTTCTTTCCCTTGTCACTTGTTAACAGAGTATGCTTGGGCATTCTTCCGGAAAATTCTGAGAAAAACCTGCTTGTCATGGTTTAGCCCCAGCCGGCAACTAAGCACCACACAGCTGCTCACTCACTCCCCCACGGTGGGACAAGGGAGAGAATCGGCAGGGTA
>NW_010564496.1:51048-70570 GCF_000687285.1 Phaethon lepturus | reverse complement strand
TGAGATAAAGACAGTTTATAAAGTAAAGCAAAAGCCGCGCACACAAGCAAAGCAAAACAAGGAATCCATTCACCACTCCCCATGGGCAGGCAGGTGTTCAGCCATCTCCAGGACAGCAGGGCTCCATCACGCATAATGGTTTCTTGGGAAGACAGACACCATCACTCCGAATGTCCCTCCACCCCTTCCTTCTTCTTCGTCCCAGTTTTATATACTGGGCATGACGTTGTATGGTAGGGAATATCTCTTTGGACAGTTTGGGTCAGCTGTCCTGGCCGTGTCCCCTCCCAGCTTCCTGTGCAGCCCCAGCATTCTTGCTAGCAGGCCAGCATGAGAAGCTGGACTGTCCTTGACTGCGTAGCAACAACTCAAAACATCAGCACGTTATCAACATTTTCTCATCCCAAATCCAAAACATAGCCTCACACTAGCTTCTATGAAGAAAATTAACTCTACCCTGGTTGAAACCAGGACACTGCTAAAACAGGAAAATCAAGTCTGCAAAAGCTGTACTTTGTCTCTCTGTGATACTTTCACGTGTGTAGGCTTTACTCTTCCATATTGCATTTACTTTCTAATAGCATGTAAAGGACGTTCATGAGAGCAGGTGTGCTATGGAAGGAATTGTACAAATGAATAATGAAGTCTCTCCCTTAAAAAGTTCATAGTCTAAAGTGGGGAGGACGTGACAGATTTGTGATGTGCTGCTTCTGTAACAACCGGATGGTGTGGTAAAGTTGAAAGGATTTTCTGAGGAGATTATCTAGATGACATGCTGTCTTCAGTCAGGCATTTCTCATCATTATTATTTTGATTTTCATTTTTATACAGTTCGTCACTGTTCTTTGTGTGCAAAACTACTGTAAGTTTCAAAGACGTGAAAAATAGAAGTTCTGAAATAGAATTCCATTCTCAAGTCAGTTATTAAAAAAACAACCCCTAACTCCCAGAAGAGGATGTGAGGGTGAAATGGGTAAGATACTCTAAGATGCTCTGTCAAAAAGGCTGTTACAGTGGCCTGAAATGGCTCTGAAAATGGGACTAGTGAAATCATACTTTACTTACAGTTTTGTTGATACTAATAAAATTTTTAATACTGCAAATGTTTCTGATGTCTACATTTGAAGAAACATACTGGAAAATGAAGAATGTGCAGAGAAAATGACATTTAAAGAACTAAAGTAAAAAGATTGTTAAAAAGAAGAATTAAAGATGACATGATAAATGGCTTTAAAACTCGATGAGAAAGTACCAACTGCTAAAGCACTCTTTAATTTGGTGACGAAAAGTAGAAAAAAGCATAAAGCTGAAAGTCAGACATTCATCTTGGAAATAAGGCAAACGTTTTAACAGACTTATTAACCAGTGGAACAAGCTACCAGAGAAGGTGGTGATTTTCCATCTCTTGAAGGCTTTCAAATCAAGAATAGATCCTTTTCTGGAAATTAGACTTTAGCCAAATACAAGTTTACCATAAAGGAGTTGAGGAACTGTGAGCTTGTACAACTCTTTTGTGCCTTTGGCATGAAGCTTATGTGTGCTGCAGGTACTGTTAACGTTGAAAGATCTCCAAGGCCAAGCTCCAGAGGCATGTGTCCAGAATGGTATGTGCCTAGGGATGAAAAGTCTTGAAGAGCTCTGATTATTGGTAAGCAGATTCTTGGGCTTAATAGAGAATAACTAAGGAAAATTGAATAGCCTGGGGTATAGGAAGTCAGAATAGATGATCCTAAACTTTGCTGTGGATCCATTAACTTCATTTCCAGTTTCCCTGTCCTAATCTGTGCCAAAGGCTTAAGTGGAAATTAATTCTGCTGCTGGCTGCATTAGCTTCCATCTACGTAGCTATGGTCATAGCGGACAGATGTGCTATACAACCATCAGCTGCCCTACTTGGTAGTTTTTTCCACTCTTTAAAATTACAAGTGCCTGCTGACATAGACCGTCAGCTTAAGCGCCAGACAATGTCAGTGTCTGACACTGACAGATGACTGACAACGTTGGTGTTGCTATCTCCATCTCAGTTGTTTGGTTGTGTTTAAAGTCTCTTAAAGGCTTTAAATGACTTTAAAACTTGGAGCCTTTTGTCTTGTTGGCTAGTTTCCCTGACTGGTAAGTATTTTCTAGGAGTTCTGCAGGACTGCAAGTAGAGAAGGAAGTGTGTGTTAGTGGTTTGCATGTAAGACTGTACTATAAATAGAAAAATGTGGAAAAAATGTTTTCAAGCAAGTTGGCAAAATGACTCTTAGCAATTGTAAAATAATTTATTGGTATGTCTTCTATCTGTCATGGTATCTGTCATAGTATTTAATTGAATAATAATCATTCTGATTTTGATGGCTTATAATGCATCCTAATGTTATCTCTTTTGATGGGGACAGCCTGAGCTTGCAAGAAAGTTTCTTCTTTAGAACAAAAATAAAAAGCTAAAAGCATCATAAATGTTTCCACTTACTAAAGTATTTCTCCTTTTAACATAGAATGACCACTTTGAGTTTTTGACTTTTTAAAAAGTCACTTCCTACAGAATGGAGCAAAAATAAATAACATCTGTTTTGCATTTCATTTTAATTTACTTTTTTAGCAGAAATCATGCATCAACAATAATCTCTTAACAGTAATAAACAATCAAACATGAATACAGACTGCCAGACAACTCGCAGTAGTGGGGGTGTATAAAATACCCTTTCTTTAACATATTACAATTCCTTCTGTTATTTCAGTAGGACTTGATACATCAGTTCTAAAGCATGTCACATTCTGCATTTAGGCAAGAATATTGTGTCACAACTGTTCCTTTCCTAGTTAAAAATAACGTAGAAATCTGTCTTGTGCTTCAGCTTCTGTAAATCTAAGATAACCTTCTGATTCTACTCATACAGTGGTACTATGAGGAAGCTTCTACAAGCCGAGAAGCTTTTGCAGCTCTCCAGCATAATCTCCACACTCTCATCTTCTGTCGTTTGCCTTATGGTGGGGGGAAAGGTGACTTCAGAAGAGGGTTCATGGTGGGTCATTAGTATAAATGCTGCTCTTAAAAGAGAGAGAACACTTTCAGTGCTCATCTGAACAGTCTAGCAGTCTTGCTGAGCACATTAAGTGTGTACTTTGTGTATGAAACATTGCTAAGTTTCTTTAAGTGGGCAGACCTCAGAATGGATGTTCAAATGATGAAATAGATGCTATCAAAATAAATCTTATTGACAGGGTTTTATAAATTTGTTTTGTAGCTTCTGAGAATGTCTGTCCCTCTGTTTGCATGGATAGTAGATTTTTGAGAAAATGTATAACTGTATGGTGAAAAAGAGAAAGTGTTTTCATGTGTTAATGAAATATTGGAAAACTAATATCTGAAGTGATCATAATAAACATCCAGAAGGCTATTATGTTTAAGAGGTACTTCCATTAACTTCCATTACATTTTTTGACTTTTACCACACCTAAAAATCACAGCATTTAAGACGTAGGCATCCATTTCGAGCTCTAGCTTCAGGTTTCCACTTGGAAAATAGTAATCAGAATTTTACATTATTATTTTCAGGCTCTCTCACCAGCTGTGTTTGCTCCTCAGTGTTAACATCTCACTATAAGATCAAATTGTTATTACTGTTCGTTGTTTTGATGACTGAAAGTGTTCATTGGCAAGCAGGTAACAATTTATAAGTGAATTGCAGTAGCATCTTTCATGTATTTCATAGCTTTCATTCTCTGTAACAGAAAATGATTTTGGAATAGGATCTATATTTTATGCTTAAGCTAATGATTATTTTTTCACTGAGAACAGCCTTTGAACCAGTTTCATTGTTGATTGGCAATGGTATTTAGCAAAATTCACTTTAACAGTGAAAAATTTCTTTCAGAAAACTATTAAGAGTTAGCAGACTTGAGGAATGGGTTCCATGATCAGAATAGTAATGCTGAATTTTCAATTGTAGTTGTTTCTTTTAGAGTAAATTTAAAAATGATGCTGTGTTGGACTTGGTAGTCACTGTGAAACCCCTTTAGAAATTTGGGTTATCGTTCTTTGTGTTAGGACTTAGATTCTTGAACTTGGATTTATCTATGTGTTATTTTCCATTTCTTAGTCTTCACCAGCCTCTGAAATCTTCACTTGTATTTGTGTAAGTTATTTCTTTAACTGTAGCACAATTAAAGGTATATAAGCTAGTTTCTCTGAATTAAAAAGAAAAAAGAATGTTATCATTCATACATGTTTGGGTAGTTAGGAGAGGGAAACAGAAAACAGATTTTCAGAAGAAGCACCTGCTGGTTCTAATATGTTGCTGTTGACTGTCTTTAGATGATAGCTATGATATTATTCCTTAAGTGTCAATATGCAAAATAATTTGATAAAACACTCATACTGCATTTAATTTGCTTCTTGTGTAACTGGTATCTTTCAATAGAGCTATAGAAATGTGAATCCATTATTAGTCTGAATTTGTAATAAAACATTTTAATTGTTATTCTTTTCCTTTCTTCCTAGAATATTTTCTTTCTTGGACATAGTTACTTTGTGTCGATGTGCACAAGTTTCCAAGGTATGTATTTCTGTTGGGGTTTTTGTTGTTCTTTGGGAAGCTATTCTCTTAATTACTTGCAAATCATGGTCTTTAGGGCTATCTGCTTCCTGTAAAAAAAAAAAAAAAATCAAATAGTTCTCTCAGCCTCTTTGTTTATTAAAACAAACAAAAGGTGGGTCCAGTTTTGCATTCAGATGTGGAATTAGTTGCTATGTACTTGACTTCCGTTTAAAGGCTACAGAAAAGATGTCCAGTAGTGTATGCTCTATATCTGGACAAAGGATTAAACCTAGTTTGGCTTAATGGCATTTCCTTTTTATGAAGCATATGGCTGTATAACACTATTTTTCAGATGCATTTTCTGCTTAAAATTCCATGTAGTTTGCTTAATGTGCACCATGTGTCTAAGAAGTACATCCATCATTTGCTTGCCAAGTACAAAAGGTGTTAAGTAGATGGACTACTAGTAGGGGAAGAAGGCACACAGAAGATAATTGAGAAAGCATGCTAAGTAAGCTTTTATGTTTAGCTCGTCTTAATTTTTTTTTTTTCTTGAATTAAAACCAAAAATACTCTGTTCCTACATCAGGTGTGTACAATGAAGTGTATTCTTATACAACATGAATGAACTTTTTTATTTCATGCTTTCCTTCCTTCTTTTTATGAGGATTGGGGTTTGGATTGGGTTTTTTTTTTTGTTGGATTTTTTTGATTGTTTGATTTAATGTATAAACTAAGAGTGCAACAATTTCATTCGTACACCCTTATCATCCTGGCCTACAACTTCAGTAAGTTTTGTGAGCTAATATCAGGTTTTGTTAGAACCTTTGGCTAAAGCCTGGAATACAGTGGAAGAAAACCAAGGTGATTGAATAAGCTGTGTTTTTCTCTCAGATCTACCTGTCAGTTGGATGCAGTATTATTTTTTCTGGTTTTCTGAGTATATTTGTGTTTCGCTGGCTTTTTTGTTTTGTTCTACTGTGAACAACTATTGCTTCGAGAGTGAAGAACAAATTCTCCAACATGTACATGTAACTTAGCATGTGTAAAGGAAAGGCCTGATCCTAACAGTGGAAAGTCAGCAGTTTTCTGAAAGGTTTCTGTTCCTCTCAGAATAGTAACTGGTGAGGTTGAGGAACTGTGGTTTTATTGGAAGGAATCTCATCTGCAGCTACTTTTCTCTGTATAGTTCTAGAAAAAGTAACTTACTAGACAAATTTACAAAAGATTTTTTTAAAACTGGAGGGTTAAATCTTGCTGTGTCCATGTATGTACTTGCTTTCCTGCATGTTTTATGGGCATAAGTTAGCCTTTGAAGTGTAATCCATTTAGGAGATTTGAGATTCATTTCCACAAATTCTGTTTTTAACTAACTGATACTGTATACTTACTAAGAACTACAATTATGTTTCTTTTTAAAAAATGCTACCTGAAATTGTATATTACATTATATTTGAATCGCTGAGAGGCAGATGAAGGGAGCAGGCAGTGGAGGTAATAAATAAACTGTATTTTGTTTTCTATAGGCATGGAACGTTTTAGCACTGGATGGCAGCAATTGGCAAAGAATAGACCTCTTTAACTTTCAAACGGATATAGAGGTTAGTGTCTTTGGGTTTTTTTCATTCCTACAATGGTGTTTGAGAGCATAGCCTGTTTTGAGTATCCCATAGACTGTGCTTGCATTCACCTGTTTTAAAGGCTAAAGTTCAAGATAATAATACTGTGAAGGAACAAATGGAAAAAGAACTCTGTATTTGACTTTTCTTACACTGGATGAGTATTTAAATTCTGGGTGCCAGCTGTGTATCAGGTAACTTGCATATATCATATACATACAGAACTCTAGAAATTCAAAGCTGCTCATTTCCAGAAAGTAAAGGTATAAATGGTGCCTCTGGACAGAGTGGTACTCTCTGAATCACTTTCACGATCTTAGAGGCTAATCTTGTTGCTGGTCCCAAGTCTCTCTGTGAGGGTGCCATCTAGTGCTGAAAGTTCTCTGGACGCTTGGCTATCGGACTTGGAGATTGAAACAAGAAAACGCTGAACAACTTTCCTTACCGCTGACTTGCCTGAATTTTATTTGGTGTGTATCTGATTATACGATTTTATGAGCATTTGTTTTATAAGGTTTGAACCTTGCCTGAAATGCAGGTACATGTGGATTAAAGTCCTTTTCAACATATAATGAAAGGATTAGGGCAGTCTTGTCTTCCATTAAAAAAAAAACATGTCTGCATTAATGCTATCATAGATGTGCATAACAAAATAAAATATGACATCTGAAAATGAAGACAAAAATCCATGGGGAAATACTGTTCCTTAATTGAATCTGAACTGGTTTATTATTTGTTGTTTGATGATACAAACTAAATTCAGAATATAATAATGAATTTGCTTCTGGATTTTATGTTTTAGCTTCTTAGTTACATGAATAAAATACAGATGGGTTTCATTTGGTATATTTTGCTAACTGTGGTTCAAACTGTTCCTAAAGCTTTACAGTAATATATAGGGTAAATTTTTTCACCGCTCTTTTAAAATTTTATTGCTAACTCCTCTGCTATACTGTTGTTAAACATGAGGATCTTACAGAGGTAGGGGAAAGATTTTTGGCACCTGCCTCTATCTAAATATGTCTAAGGAGACTTGGAGCTTTAATGTAATCTTTTCAGTTGCCTTTTAAAAAGCTAGTGTTTCTCATTTGCTAAGAAACAATAGAACTCCACAGGTCTGTGGTCCTTCTGTTGGTTAGCCTTTTCTGTGTCTGAAACCTTTCTGCTATTTAGAAACACAGTATTGGATTTTTATGTATTTGATATATCTGTCTTACATTGTACCTAGTGGTGTTGCCCTTTGGGACGCTATGTTTGTAGCATGTTATTCAGGAGAAGGAATGAAACCAAGTTATGATCTTCTTTTGGTCTAAGAAGCTATTGTGGTTTGGAGCAATTCGGTTACTTTGGTATATTGTATTTAAGTACATTTGTAATATAAACTCCTTCAATTTATTCATAAGAGTATGTTAACCCAGCAATTATTACATAAAGTAGTTTTGAGTGTCATACACTTTCACATTCAGTGTCGAAGAACTCTGTTTTTTCTTCAGCTGTTTTAGTAACTTTTTTTTTTTTGCCTATAGATTTAGGACAGGTAAAAGCTGCTAATTGTATTTGGCAACTTTTTGCTCAATTGGACGTTGTACTGTTTGGTGATTTTTCACCTAGCAGCAAGCAGTACTTGATCTGAGACCATCAAATAATGAAAAAATAGGTTTTGTGAAATTTTCCGTATTTAAGACCATGTGTGGTAGAGAATAAAGTGAGGAAGAAAAAAACTCCCTGTGAAGTAAAAATGTTCCTTTTCTGTCACAAAGATGTGTGAAGATCTTCTTGAAGTTTAAATGTGCCTTAGGATTTCTCAGTGTGTGGAACCAATTGTAAACTGGGGTAGTTTGAAGAACTAGTGTTTTGAATGAGATTGAATTATTCAGATAGCTAAACACATTTGAATGCGTTTCAGTTGTCTTTCTGAATATCCTATTTGGGTTTTATACATACTTAAAGAAATAAATGGGTTTGGGAAAACTTACCTCATTACTTGTTTCTATTTTCTTTAAATAATGCATTAGGGTTTCACTTTTTTCTGCAATGTAGATTGAGCTTGCATTATATGTTATTCATTGAAGACTTTATCCTTACAGTAAAGGTATTTGGTCTCTGCTGAGAAATAATTCTGACTAATCGAGAAGCTTTAAAAAATACATAATTTTGTTTGTATAATGATTTTCAGTTTGTTGGCTTGTTTTGGTGTAAATTCTTCTGAGGGATAAGATAAACAATGTTACTTATGGACTAAGAAACAAGACCTGATAAAACATTTTCACATATTGCTAGCCAGGACTTTGGCATTAGAGGTGGACAACAAAATGTAAGAAATACTTTACTGTTTCAGTAAAATTGTTACCATCCCATATAAAGAGGGGAAAAAAAATTCCACTGACCTGTGGTTTTACAAGTATTGCTTCTTTTAAAAAAGACAGAGAGAAAATAAAATAAAAGGTGCTGTTAGGTATTAGTCCTGTTTGTTAAACGATCAATGTTGATTTCTTTTACCTTACCCCCTAAAATTAGACACAATGTGATGTCTAGTCAGTTTTTGCAGTGGTCACCTGTTTTTTGCTCTTTTTTTTGTAGGAAAAACAAGATAAAGGTATATTTTTGTTGTGATTTAAATAATTTTTTTCCATAATGCCTCTTTCAAATTGACTATTACAAGTACTGTGCTACTCCGCTTACTCCTAATGTATAGCAAAATGTGCTTTCAGGAAGTAAATAGAAACCATTTTGTAGTAAATGTGGGGTCAAGTAGGAAGGTTTGTTTGTAAGCTGTGCTACAGCTTTTTGCCAGATAATGGCAAAAAAGTAAGTCTGTAAGCTTCACAGTGTGAGCAGTTCTTTGGCATTCCCAAGTGTTAGGCACAGACATGCAAATATATGACATTGAAAACTAGCAGGTGGGGTCTGTAAAATATTCTGGAGACAACTGAAGCTGCTCCCACCAAGGTGTCCAGCACCTTTCAGTTGCAGAGGTAACCAGCCCTATAGCAGAGGCTGTACAGTGGGACTCGGCAGAGGCTGTACTAGCCTAAGCACGTCCTTGTGGACAATTTAAGCTTACATGCTGTAGTACTAACTGTGATCCTTGGGGAGCAGGCATGCCTCCCATTCCACCTCTGGAGCAGTTCTTCAGGTTCCTTACACATCTGACTTCTACCAAACTTGAAGATCATTTTAGGAGTCTTAATAGGTAGGTTTTGCTGAGGCAGAAATATTGGGCCATGTGTGATAGACTAGAAAAAAAAAGGAAGAGGAAACTAAAGCTTGAATTGAATAGCTTCAATTTGAGTGGAGATTCTCAACAGGTAACTGTTTTGTTCTTAAAGCAACAAAAGAAATTCGAAGAGCTGTATTTCTGGTGGGGCACAGGTGGGGCTGGTCTTCACTCCTGGCATTTTTAATGTGGTTAGAATGTTATGTCAGAATAAAACTCAATAAAATTTTCCTTTTATTTGGTTTAAGGGTCGTGTTGTGGAAAATATATCGAAAAGGTGTGGTGGGTTCCTGAGACAACTTAGTCTGAGAGGATGTCTTGGTGTTGGAGACTCCTCTTTAAAGTAAGTAAAGTCCTAGATTGAGACATCACTTATTTCCTAATGTCTGGACCAAAAGCAATTATTGTTACATTTGTTTGAATTTCTAAGTACTGACTAATGACCAAAATGGCATACTTAAGTAAGTACTAAGTACCTTAATAATGACTAAATGAGATGTCAGTTTGAGATCAAAGTATAGCTGCTGTTATTTTCTAGAAATGAACTAAGAAATTAGAACTGTGCTTTTCAGAAATGTGTTGTCTTCTTTCAGTAGTTTTATGTTGATATCTCTCCATTTTCAAGCAGTTAAAATGTTTTCAGACCTATACTCTGGCATCCTACAATATTAATTTCATCAGGATTAGTAGCTGGCCAGTTTACAGTCTATCTTCTAGTCTGGACAAGAGGTGACTCTAGCAATGGGAGGAAGAATGAAGACTGATACGGTTGAGTGCCTACAGAATTGGGAAAGGCCTGGGATTCTCTTCTTGCTCCAATATAAGAACAGGCAGGCAACAGGAACATCTCAGGACTCTCTAAATAGAGACAGTGGCCCTTCTTTACACAGTATTTAAATGGAACTGTGCAATCTGTTCCCAGAAGATAGTTTGAGTCCATATAAGCTTTTTCTATATGCAAACTGTTCGGCCAGATTCCTATGTGGACATTTCTGAGTATTTGAACCGAAAGATCCTACCTCCAGCTGAAGGGTTCCTAAGCTACAAATACTTCAGGGCTCAAAGAATATTTGGAGGAAGCCTCAGAGTATGGCTTTTTGCAGTTATGCTTTCTTCTGCTGTCACAGGAGGCTGGGCTGGATGGCGTTCAGTCTGACGACGTACTGTGGCTGTTCCTAGGTGGAAAATATGAAATATGAGCACAAATGTTTTTGTGAGGCAGTGGGCATTAAGCTAGTGTCTTGTGACCTTTAGCTCTTTCTAAAATTTAGAAGTCTAATTCACTGATTTTTTTTTTTTTTTTTTTTTTTTGGTCTCTAAAGTAAATTCATCCAGCAACTCCTTAAGCAATAGATTGCTTTAGCAACCCAAATGTGCATCCTAGCTTCAGACCCAAAGATTTGCTCAGAGCTTTCCTTGCTTCTAGGACATCTCCCTGACTGATCCCTGGAGTGCCGCCACCTTCAGGCAGTCTTGCCTCCTCAGGGGAAAGTGCAAACTATTACCATCTCCCAGATTACTGACAATTGCTGTCAAAAAAGCGGTAGCCTCAACCAGAGTTCACTTTCTGCAGTGTTCCTTGGACTTCCCAGAGCATTCACGCAGACTGTCCCTGTGTCTTCAGTAGAGAAAGCAACACCAGAAGTGGAGGAGAGGAGGAAACCAGGCTCTGAGAGAGGTGGCAACTACTGTGGGGAGGAGGTAGCAGGGAAGGTGATAAGGGTGTGGGAAAAAAGAGTCAGGACAGCAGGTAACAGTTTTTCCCCCCAGTAACTCCATTTTCACATTTGGTGTAGGCTTCCAGTGGTGCTTTTCAGGGCACTAAGGCTAGGGGACTGCAGTGACGGTTGCACATAGGTCCAATAAATGGGTTCAGGTGTTAGTGGCGTGTGAGAAGAGGGGGAGGGCTGGAGATGGGATATTTTTAAATAATGATACATTTAGTAAACAGATACTTAGTATACAGCAGTTCAGTGTGTAGCATGTGTACATTGTAGGGATGATACAGCTAGCCATGCTAGTACGTAATAGGACACGCTTAGGTGAGACTGGCTACCAGTATTCACACATGCATCTGTAACAACTAACTGGAGCAGATGGTGACGTCTAAGACACTTTAGGAAGGAAGATGGTTCCTCCCTGAAATACAAGCAGGTGATATTAACAAATGATAAATGCACAAGCCTTAAGACTTTCAAAATGTTAGCATGAGAAAGGTGGCATTAATTTTCAGATTATTGTTCTGAAAGCAACTTTTCCTATCAAGCTTTTTGTCTAGAGTTGTTTCCAGATCCAGTTTTAGTTTTGTGGGTGATGTTAATTTGTCTATTTGTCCTTCTTGTACATCATCTTTTGTTTAAAAATAGCCAATTCCCAAAGCAGGTATTGGCCATGTAAGTACTGAATGTTTGCGGCAGCTGTCAGGACATGCCCTATGCTTGAATCTCAGAGGCAAAGTTTGCTGTTCCTGCAAGTTACTACAGACTGTAGCGTCTTTCCAAGTGATTTGAAGAGTGTCTCGATTGTAAATCTCCCTCCAGTACATGAATGTTGGAATATCTGTTTTGAGAATTCAAGTGGAAACTCTCACCAGTATAACTCCTTGCTGGGTTTTTTTCCATTGTTTTCAGTCCACGCTGGAGAGCCAGGAAGTTGTTACCAGCTGAGTGTGTAGCTGGATCTGTTCACCACGGCAAACCTCCAGACAAAACTGTTTTTGTGTGTTTCCTCCACCCCTGCCAATAAAATCCATGCAGTTGGAGGAAACATGGGCATAAAAACAGTGTTCTGAAATGCAATGCAGCTGTAAATATTACTCTGCAAAGATGAAAAGAAAGCTCATGTATTTCTTCTGGGTAATTAGTATAATGATACATACAGGCTTTTAACAGTATAAACCTCCAGTCATCCTTAGAGTTCATACCCAGTAGTGCACACAGATGCATTTTAATTTTTAAAATCATAAATAACTAATTTGCAACCCACAGGGCTTTCCATTAGTAGTCTGGTAGGCTTAGGTTCCACTTCTGTATTGCGCAAGTACGTTCCTTTTCATTTGATGTGGGAATAAGCTCCTTAAGACCTAAAAGGCTTCAGTAATGAGATGTGTGAAAACTCTCCCCAGCAGCTTAAAATTTAACTAATGTGATATTTAAACCTTTCTGTTTATACTCCTAATGTTTTTAGTTAAGGCATTTGAAGCAAGTCAGCTCTGGCTTGTATATGACAGATATAAACACCTTGCTCAAATGGTATTTGAGAGAGGAATAACACTTGGTTTCAGGAGTTACCTAAGACAGAAACTTGTAATACCAGAAGGAAAAAGCAACCACTGAGACAAATGTATTTGAGATGAACTTTGTAATGAGACTGTGGCTGGAAGATTAAGCTTTTTGACTGAGATGGAAGGAGGTAGGAGGCAGAGCGCACTCTAGTGACTGTATTACAATTTGTGATATTATATTAATTCTCCAGCTTTTTGTTGCTGTTTTAGGACCTTTGCGCAGAACTGTAGAAACATTGAACACTTAAATCTAAATGGGTGCACAAAAATCACTGACAGGTAAGTCAAAAGGGTTTTTTGTTTGATGGGGAAATTTGGAAAAAGAAGTAGCTGAAGGTATTTTTAGTGTGTCTGCTGTTTTGCAGCACGTGTTACAGTCTTAGCAGATTCTGTTCCAAGCTGAAACATCTGGATCTGACATCTTGTGTAGCCATCACAAACAGCTCTTTGAAAGGCTTAAGGTAAGAAGATTCAGTGTTTTGTGTTAAAGAAAAGCACTTAAAGAGCTGTTCAACATTTAATAAAGCTTAAAAAAGCAGTGCTGAACCTTAATACTGTGTATCAGCACTGACTATATCCTATATCTAGCACTTTTGGGGTGTAGACTATGATGTTTGTGTGTGGTCTTTACTCATGACTTTTCTGTGGAGGCCTGGCACAGTCCACTGGCTATCATTAATTTCTAACAGTGTGTTTAATTTGGGTTTCCCACTGTTATGACTATTTGAAGGCTGGATTTAACTTTATGTATTTTTTTAATTCTCCCAGTGAGGGTTGCAGAAATCTGGAACATTTGAATCTTTCCTGGTGTGATCAGATTACGAAGGATGGTATTGAAGCACTGGTGAAAGGGTGTAGTGGACTAAAAGCTCTATTTCTTAGAGGTTGCACACAGGTACATAACTGCTTGGGTGATCCTTTAGGAATAAAATTTTATTTTGGGTTTTTGAAATCTCCATCAAGTAAAAAATACCTGTTTTGTTATAGTCTTTTGTTCAATATTACAAGATGCGTACATTCTTTGGGCTGCTTTCCCGTGCTTTTAATTTCTTGTTTCTTTTCCTATGTCCAACCTAATTGCTAAATACAGTTAGAAGATGAAGCATTGAAACACATTCAAAATCACTGTCATGAACTTGTAATCCTGAATTTGCAATCCTGTACAGTAAGTATTTGAAGCTTCAAAAGATACATTCTCTAAGAATCATAAACCATTTTTGAATGCTAATGAATTGATTTGCTACACACTTAAATAATTCAAATAGTACGTGTCTGCAGTTTACAGAATTTTGTGTGGAATAAAAGTCTTAAACGAGGTGTCTGTTTCTACAGCTGAGTGTGGATTTGGAGCGTTGGGCAATTTTTTTTCCCTCATTACGTCTTTTAACTGTAGCAAGCTTTAGAGTAAGAATTAACTGCATTCATTCAAATTTCATGAACTGTCTATGTGCTAAACCATGCAGTTATACAGGTGTAGTTCTTGTTCTCCCATCTGTTAAGGTCAAACATTTTGGTCTATTCGTAATTTTAGGGTTTCTAATTGAGCAGAAGCCATATTCTGGGCTACATAATTGAGAGTAAAATGTAATAGCATTATAACTGAAGATGATTCAGAACCATCTAGGTAGCAGGAGAAGGACATGCTTTTTTAATAGTAATGGAAGAACACATTCATTTATAATGAAATGAGTGGGAATCATTCATGTACTTTTAATTCTACTTAGAGAAGACACAAAAATTAGATTTGCTGTATTTTATATTTGCTTTTTTGCTGTTTCTGATGTCACTTTTTAGGAATGGGAAAGATCTTCTTTTAGATTTTAAAAGTGTTTAAGTCACTCTTTTTAAATAAGCCTTAGAAAATATTGAAATAAACTAGAATTTCAGTGTTTCTGTCATGCAAATTTGAATAATGAAGTTCTTAGAAATTTTTTTTTTGCTTTTGGAAAGTTTTCCATAGTTTTAT
Source organism: Phaethon lepturus (assembly GCF_000687285.1). Classification (NCBI taxonomy): domain Eukaryota; kingdom Metazoa; phylum Chordata; class Aves; order Phaethontiformes; family Phaethontidae; genus Phaethon; species Phaethon lepturus. Next base: position 55,962 of record NW_010564496.1, on the reverse strand, counting down.
TGCTAGACGGTATCATAAAATCTGCTTGGGCTAAAACTTTCAAATCTGTTTTACCCATTATTCCTGAAGGAATGTGGCATGGGACCATTATTGTTACGATTGGATGAAAATTTTTGGACCTAATAGATTTCTTTAAAGTGTTGAACATTTTGAAGTGTTAGAGGTTATTAAAAGCTACATTAAAAAATTACAGAAATTAAGAACAGTATGACTACAAAGCTTGAGCTTCCATGAGCCAGATGTTTAGTGAAAGAGAGAATTTTCAGATTTTTCAGTGTGAATTTAGGTGCCCACTGAAGTTGGGCACCTAAAGATAACAGGAATGAAAGGAAGTTCCTTCTTTTGGTCAGAACCACACTTAAAGGAAGAAAGTTAGTTCATAATTTCCTCCCCTTTCACTCTTCCTTTTGCTGTCTTCCTCCTCCAAAGTTCTTTTTCTATTATGTTTTACATGAGACTAATGAGATATATCATGGCCAGCCTTTTCTGATTATTTTTGTGGAAGGCGCTCAAGAGGTCTGATGGTAATCAGGTATGATCTCTCCTGCTTAAAAGGAGCATTGGCATAGAAGTGTAGAGTTTTCTCTTGGCCAGTATGTTTGTTGTTGTGGAGATATTAAGTACAAACAAAAAACCCCTCATGAGTGAAAGTATTTTTCCCTTTGAATTTTTTGAGTTGACAGTCATTGTGTCCTACCTAGCTGCGTGTGCTTTAAAGCTCTATTTCACTAGAGATGTGTCCTGCTTTGCTATGGCTTAGAAGCATGCTTCCAGAAGCAGCCAGGCTCTTGATGATCAAAGGACTAGCACTGATTTTTACACAGCGGGTCTCCTTGTGCTTTATATGATCCATACTTTAATTCTAGTGGCTCTGTTTTATGGACCTTGTATAATGCCAGGCCAGCTCCAGCGGCTATGGAATGAACCGATACTAATGCTGGACACTGCACATCTGAAAGGTGCCATCTTTAGAGTGTAGAAACTGGGCACTTCCAGGCATTTTTTGAGCACGTTTCTTTCCTGAGAGGAATGCAAGCATTGAAATCACAAGCAATTTCATAATGGAAAATTTTCATATATAACTTGAGGGTTTTGTCAATCTCCAGCAGCAGCATAAAATTGACGTAGTCCTTACCTCCAAAATAGTTCCTTTTCCCAATAATAGTGTCATGAGTATCTCAAAAGGAACAAAACAATTCCAGAAAATATCTTCTTATCTGTAGATGATGCAAATCCTTCTGGATCCACAAAAAGAAACTTCTAGTTTTCTGTCTGGAATAATTTTCATTTGACAGCACGATTTGCAAATTCAAACTACCAAAATTAAGAAGTGCTAGGTTGGGGGAGGGAGCATAAGGTGATCTCCCTTTGTGCTGAGCTACTGCTATTTCTCATCCTGTTTTCACCTGTGAAAGGTAATTTTTGTGGTAATAGCCTCAGAAATATGCTATAGTAGTAATATCTAGTGTACCTAGATAACTGGTTTATTAAAAGGAATGTGTAATTTCGATTAAAAATACAGTAGAGGTCTTTGTTATTATTGGCAGAGTAATGTTAGGCCAGGAAATAAAATAACCTGTTTCACCATGAAGGATTAGTCATTCCGCAGAAAAATTAAATTCTTGGAGTTAGGAGTAAGAGGAGGAGAGAATACTTCTTCTGGAATAGAAGACCTGTAAACAAAATAATATTTGCACATACACCCAAAAACCTAGTTCCTGTTGCTACTTCATGTGCAGCTGCATTGGGGTTATTTCTTATAGTTCCTGTTTCAGAGAGAAAACTTTTTTATTCAAATTCCAAATTTAGAATTACTTTTTTCAGTATATCTAGTATAATATTTTTTTGAGAAATTAAAAACCCGCTTTTGAGTTAGATCTTTCAGCTAAAGACAACTGCATAGGGTAGGGGAAACTTGCCTTTTACATTTATCTTCTGTAAAGAACAGATAATATATAATTGTTTGCCTGTAACTCTAGCTTTGAAAATTATCTGGAGGCAAAGGAGTTTCACCCTTGGGTTCTGCTGCTCCAGTGCAAAATAGATAGTAAACTCTCTGCTGTCAAGCTTTAAACTCTCTTTTGCACGGTTCCTGAACTTACACAGTCACTGGAACAGAAGACTGGAACTCTACGAATATACAAGCAGCAAGTTATTTCACACAATGACAACTACAATTAAAAAAATTATAAAGCAAAAGTGAAGTGAAAGAGGAAGACAATAACAAACAACTCTGTGCTTCAGGCTGCCTTTGATCAGTACTCGAGATCTGTGGAAAAATACATAGATAAGTAGGAATTGTGTGTGTTGATTATCTTCAGTGTTATCAATGAACATGGGCTCACAATGGTATTTTTGGTTGAAAATCCACAGTTTGCCATGGTTATATACATCGTGACACAAACAGTTCAGTAATATGACTTGATTGTTGTTCTTAGCTGATTACTGGATAATGAAGTTAACTTCAACCTTCTTCTGTGTTGCAGCAAATTTCAGATGAAGGCATTGTAAAAATCTGTAGAGGATGTCATAGACTTCAGTCGCTCTGTGTTTCAGGCTGTAGCAACCTTACAGACGCTTCTCTCACAGCACTTGGTCTAAACTGTCCAAGGCTGAAGTGAGTATGTCATGAGCGTGTCGTGAGTATGTCATGTTGTTACTGGCCTGATCTAAGAAGTTCACTTCTGAAGATAATCAGCTGATACCCACAGGTTTGATTTAGCTTTGTGTTGTTTGTGTTACCTTTGCACTCAAAACACTAAGTTAGAAGTAGCAGCTGAATATAAACTTTTGCGGTCTCGTCCTCTGTAGCTATTATATGGATGTAGTCCACTGTATATTGGAAGAATAAGTATTAATATATGACAAATAAAATATATTGAACCTACCAGTTCAATTCTGTGCTTCTAGGTAAATATTTTAGGTACTAAATACAAGCCAGGAAAAAAGATTATAAAACCCCCTCCCCCTTTTTTTTTAATAAGGTAAAAATATCTGCAGTTGTGTTGTCTTGTGATGTTTGTACTCTGATGTGGTTTTATTCAGTCGTTTGTCTTGCAAAAAAATAGTTGAATCATACCTGAGTATTCTATTTACAGATTTTATTATAAATGTGTTTTTAATATGCTTTGCAGTACATCCTGGCATTCTTAAACTCTGATATGAAGTGTGCTAATGTCTCTGCAAGCACTGAGGACTGGTATTTATGGTATATGCTTTGAGTAATAGGGGCTCATCTGTTAAAAATCATACAAACTTTTGCATTGGTGTAGTTTGTACTAATATGTTTGTTACGGTGTTACTCTCAGAAGTGGGGACAGCCTCAGCTTTAATAATGATGCTCAGTCATGCAGCAGCTCTCTGGTTGTAGAGACATATAATACTTCTTGTAAGGTCTAATGTTAGTGTAAATTAAATCAAACCAAAAGATTTTTGGATGACACTAAATTACCATTTATGATAGGAACATGCGGGAGTTGGAACTTGTTATACTTAATGACAGATAAACGGAGGAAAGTGTAGATTGTAAAAATTAGGGGAAGCTACATTCAAATGCCAGTGTGCAATATGCTGTCACACAGTGTTTCTTTAGCTGATTGCATGAAAAACAGCTTTTGTTACTGTAGAATACCCATCTGTAAGAAAATTCTAGAGTGACTGTCCCCTTCGTGTAACCATTCATACTTACAAGAGCTTATGTGTGCCTGTGTTTGGGGCTTAGGAGACATACTTAATTGCATTCCTTAGAAAGTTGTGCTGTTATTACTGGTCTTTTCCCACAATTTCTCTCATTCTCTCAATTCACAGCTCAGATTGGAAATAACAGGAGATCTAAAGTGCTATTAGTTGTGCAGTTCTTTACAATAGCAGTCAACTGTAGCAGCAATTGTTTTGACTTTGGTAGGTAAACTGTTAGCCCCTGACTGTGCCACGAGGGGGAAGGCGTCTGCTGCTCTTCTCCTTTAATGAGGAACAGTATAAGGAAAAAAATGACCCTTTGCAGTGATTACTGCAGAGGAGTGTGTGCTGGAAGGACATATGAAACAGCTGGTTACATCTAGACTTTTGGGATCAAGTATGGAAAGTACTTGATAAAAATTATGTTGGAAATGAAAGAGAAGTGTAATTCCACAGTTGTTCATACCTTCTGAATATTTCAGTGTTGAATATGAAGGAAAACTCTCCTTCCTCTGTTGGACATGCTGGCCCTGTTAGGAAGCTTCTGAGTACTTTCTGTGCTGTGCTACTCTCACTTCACTTCAGGGTCTTGGATGTCCTGTTGTGCTGCCTTCTGTGATACCACTGGGTTCTGCAGCTGTTAACACCCACATATGACATCTCCTTGAAAAAAACCCTAATCTTGACCAACTTTCAGCTGTATTCTTCCCCCTACATCAAGATGCAGCTGTCTCTTCATCCCTTTTTATATCTGCTCATTTAAGTGCTTGATACCTTCTCTGTTCTTCTGTGTTAGCACTTTCTAGTGTTAAAGTACTAGTAGGTGTTTTAGTGAGGCTTATCAAGAAAAGCACCCATGTCTCTGTCTAGGTGGGGCTATGAAAATTGGGATCATACTGCCTTTAACCCCACCAATGTTCTTTCTCACCTGCAGCTGATTCAACATGAGTAGGAAGGTGCTGTGTGGGTACCCAAAAGACATCCATAGACAATGAATGCAGCTGTGAGGTCTGTCTCAGAGAACATTGCTTTACAAGAGTGGGGAATCTGCTCTCTGATATCATTTTGCCTCATCAGTTAGGTACTTTGTCGCAAATCACTGGATGGGAACTAAATGTCAGCTGTATCTGGAAAAAGAAGAGCCCTCTGTAATTAAGTACAATCACTGAAAAAAAGCAAGAATTAGAACTGACCAGTGCCTTCCCACCTGTTTTTCATACTGGGACCTGGTTGATG